>NC_066565.1:11676624-11776624 GCF_024679095.1 Eriocheir sinensis | reverse complement strand
TATGCTTTATTTAATGGGTATTTTGCATCTTTTTTTTTCAAAAAAATTTACATTATTTTATTGATATTCTGTGTATTTATTTTGATACTACTTTACATTATTCTATGTGTTTTTTGTATATATATTTAATACAAATGTACGTTACTTTATGTGTATTTGTTTTCATTTCATACAAATTTACTTTATTTTATGTGTATTTTGTACATGGATTTAAATACAAATTTAACTAGTTATATTTGTATTTTGTATATCTATTTTTATACAAATCGAAATAATTTTTGTGTATTTTTGTATATATTTTCATAGAAATTTTTGTTATTTTATATGTATTTTGTATATTTATTTTCCTACAAATATACGTTTTTTTATCAGAATTTTGTTTATTCATTTTGATACGAATTTACATTATTTGAAGTATATTTGGTATATATATTTTTATACTTATTTATATAATTTTATATGTATTTTTGTATGTATATTTTCAAAGAAATTTACTCTATTGTATGAGTATTTGTATATATATTTTGATACAAATTTACATTATTGATGTGTATTTTGCATATCCTTTTCAATACAAATTTACTTTATTGTATGTGCATTTTGTATATTTATTTTCATACAATTTTAATTATTTAATATGTATTTTTGTATATATATTTTTATACAAATATGCGTAAATATGGGTATTTTGCATCTTTATTTTCATATAAATTTACATTATTTTATTGATATTTTCTTTATTTATTTTGATACGATTTTACATTATTCTATGTGTATTTTGTATATATATTTTATACATTATTTAATGTATATTTTGTATATATATATTTTGCAAATTTACGTTATTTTATGTGTATTTGTTTATATATTTTCATGCAAATTTATATTATTTTATATGTATTTTGTATATGTATTTCAATACAAATTTGCCTAATTTTATGTGTATTTTGCATATCTATTTAAAAAAAATATATTATTTTTGTGTATTTTTGTATATATTTTAATACAATTTTTTTTTTTATTTGTATTTTGAATATATATTTTTCTACAAATATACATTCTTTTATTGGACTTTTGTTTATTTATTTTGATACGAATTTACATTATTTTATGTGTATTTTGTACATATATTTTTCTACGTATTTACGTTATTTTACGTGTATTTTGTATATATATTTTCATAAAAATTTACGTTATTTTATTGTTTTTATTCTTATATATTTTGATGCAAACTTTATACAAATTCATGTTATTTTATTTGTATTTGTATATATATTTGCATACAAATTTACATTATTTTAAGCGTATTTATACATATATTTTATTACAAATATACCTTATTTTATGTTTATTTTGTATATTTATTGCATTCATTTTTAAATTATTTTATGTTTATATTTGTATTTGTTTTTAGGTTATTTTATGTGTATTTTCTATATATATTTTCATCCAAAATTACATTATTTTACTGGCATTTTATTAATTTAATTCGATACGAATTTAGATTATTTCATAGGTATTTTGTATACATATTTTTATACGCATTTACATTATTTGATGTGTGTTTTGTATATATTTTTTATGCAAATTTACTTTATTTTATGTGCATTTTTGTATATATATTTTTAAAGAAATTTGCGTTATTTTATGTGTATTTTGTATATGTTTTCTCATACAAATTTACATTATTTTATTGGTAATTTTTTTATTTATTTTGATGCGAATTACATGATTATATGTGTATTTTGTACATATTTTTTTATCCGTATTTACATTATTTAATGTGTATTTTGTTTATATATTTTTATACAAATCTACATTATTATATGTGTATTTGTTTAAATTTTTGATACAAATTTACATTATTTTATGTATTTTGTAAATATATTTCAATTCAAATTTAGCTTATTTTATGTGTATTTTGTATATCTATTTTCATACAAATTTAATTACTTTTTTTTGTATATATTTATATAAAATTTTATGTTATTTTATGTGTATTTTGTATATTTATATTGATGCAAATACACATTCTTTTATTGGTATTTTGTTTATTTATTTTGATAAGAATTTGCATTATTTTATGTGTATTTTGTATACATTTTTTATACGTATTTACCTCATTTTATGTGTATTTTGTATACATATTTTTTTTAGAAATATACGTTATTTTATGTGTATTCGTATATATATATTTTGAAGCAAATCTACATTGTTTTATATGTATTTTGCATATCTATCTCAATACAAATTTACCTTATTGTATGTAAATTTTGTATATTTATTTTAATACATAAATATATTTTTTTATACATATTTACATTATTTAATGTGTAATTTGTGTATATTTTATACAAATTTAAGTTATTTTAAGTGTATTTGTTTATATATTTTCATTCAAATTTAACTTTTATTTTATGTGTATTTTGTAAATGTATTTCAATACAAATTTACCTAATTTTATGTGTATATTTTTTATTTATTTTCATACAAATTTAAATTATTTTTGTGTATTTTTGTATATACTTTTATACAAATTTAGGTTATTTTATGTGTATTTTGTATATCTATTTTCATACAAATACACATTCTTTTCATGATATTTTGTTTATTTATTTTGACACGAATTTACATTATTTAATGTGTATTTTGAATATATATAATATTTATACGTATTTATATCATTTCATGTGTATTTTGTATATATATTTCTATAGAAATCTACGTTATTTTATGTGTATTCATATATATACTTTGAAACAAATTTACACTGTTTTATGTGTATTTTGAATATTTTTTCATTACAAATTTACCTTATTGTATGTGCATTTTGTATATTAACTTTAATACAAATTTAATTATTCAATGTGTATTTTTGTATATGTATTTTTATAAAAATATGCTTTATTTTATGGGTATTTTGCATCTTTATTTTCATACAAATTTACATTATTTTATTGATATTCTGTGTATTTATTTTAATTCGATATTACATTATTCTATGTGTATTTTTTATATATATTTTATACACATGTACGTTACTTTATGTGTATTTGTTTTCACTTCATACAAATTTACATTATTTTATGTGTATTTTGTACATGTATTTAAATATAAATCTAGCTAATGATATGTGTATTTTGTATATCTATTTTCATATAAATTGTAATTATTTTCTTTATTTTTGTATATATTTTTATGTAAATTTTCGTTATTTTATGTGTATTTTGTATATTTATTTTCCTACAAATATACATTCTTTTATCGGAATTTTGTTCATTTATTTTGATACGAATTTACATTATTTGATTTATATTTGGTATATATATATTTTATATGTATTTTGTATGTATATTTTCATAGAAGTTTACTCTATTTTATGAGTATTCGTGTATATATTTTGATACAAATTTACATTATTGATGTTTATTTTGCATATCTATTTCAATACAAATTTATTTTATTGTATGTGCATTTTGTATATTTATTTTAATACAAAATTAATTATTTTATGTGTATTTTTGTTTATATATTTTTATGCAAATATCCGTTATTATATGGGTATTTTCCATCTTAATTTTCATACAAATTTATACTATTTTATTGATATTCTGCTTATTTATTTTCATACGATTTAACATTATTCTATGTGTATTTTGTATATATATATTTTTTTATACATATTTACATTATTTAATGTTTATTTTGTATATATATTTTATCCATATTTACGTTATTTTATGTGTATTTGTTTATATATTTTCATACAAATTTACATTATTTTATGTGTATTTTGTATATGTATTTCAATACAAATTTTCCAAATTTTATGTGTATTTTGCATATCTATTTTCAAACAAATTTCAATTATTTTTGTGTATTTTTGTATATATTTTTATACAAATTTTAGTTATTTTATTTGTATTTTGTATATATATTTTCCTACGAATATACATTCTTTTATTGGAATTTTGTTTATTTATTTTGATACGAATCTACATTATTTTATGTGTATTTTGTATATATATTTTTCTATGTATTTAAATTATTTTATGTGAATTTTGTATATACATTTTCATAAAAAAATACGTTATTATATTGTGTGTATTCGTATATATTTTGATACAAATTTTATACAAATTCATGTTATTTTATGAGTATTTGTATATATATTTCCATACAAATTTATATTATTTGATGTGTATATTTACATAAATTTCATTACAAATTTACCTTATTTTATGTTTATTAAATTATTTTATGTGTATATTTGTATTTGTATTTAGGTTATTTTATGTGTATTACATTATTTTGTTGGTATTTTCTTAATTTAATTGGATACGAATTTAGATTATTTCATAGGTATTTTGTATACATATTTTTATACTCATTTACATTACATATAAATACACATTCTTTTATTGATATTTTGTTTATTTATTTTGACGCGAATTTACATTATTTAATGTGTATATTGTATATATATTTTTATACGTATTTACATAATTTCATGTGTATTAAAAATATGCGTTATTATGTGGGTATTTTGCATCTTTATTTTCATACAAATTTGCATTATATTATTGATATTCTGTTTATTTTTTTTTTATACGATTTTACATTATTCTATGTGTATTTTGTATATATATATATATATATATATATATATATATATATATATATATATATATATATATATATATATATATATATATATATATATATTTTTTTTTTATACATATTTACATTATTTCATGAATATTTTGTATATATATTTTATGCTAATTTAAGTTATTTTAAGTGTAATTGTTTATATATTTTCATACAGATTTACAATATTTCATGTGTATTTTGAATATGTATTTCAATACAAATTACCCTAATTTTATGTGTATTTTGCATATCTATTTTCAAACATATTAAAATTATTTTTTGTGTATTTTTGTATATATTTTCATACAAATTTTAGCTATTTTATTTTTATTTTGTATATATATTTTAATACAAATATACATTCTTTTATCGGAATTTTGTTTATTTAATTTGGTACGAATTTACATTATTTTATGTGTATTTTGTTTATGTATTTTTCTACGTATTTACATTATTTTATGTGTATTTTGTATATATATTTTCATGAAAATTTGCGTTATTTTATTGTGTGTATTCGTATATATTTTGATACAAGTTTACCTTATTGTATGTGTATTTTGTATATTTATTTTAATACAAATTTAATTACTTTATGTGTATTTTTGTATATATTTTTTTTAAATATGTGTTATTTTATGTGTATATTGCATCTTTATTTTCATAAATTCTTACAATATTTATTGATATTCTGTATATTTATATTGATACAATTTTACATTATTCTATGTGTATTTTGTATATATATTTTCCTTACATATTTACATTATATAATGTATATTTTGTATATATATATATATATATATATATATATATATATATATATATATATATATATATATATCTATATATATATATATATATATATATATATATATATATATATATATATATATATATATATATATATATATATATATATATATATATACGTATATATATATTTTGTATATATATTTTCATACATATTTGCATTATTTAATGTATATTTTGTATATATATTTTATGCAAACTTACGTTATTTTATGTGTTTTTGTTTATATATTTTCATACAAATTTACATTATTTTATGTGTATTTTGTATATGTATTCATATATAAATTTGCCTAATTTTATGTGTATTTTACATATCTATTTTCAAACAAATCTAAATAATTTTTTTGTATTTTTGTATATATTTTTATAAAATTTTTTGTTATTTTATTTGTATTTTGTATATATATTTTCCTACAAATATACATTCTTTTAGTGGAATTTTGTTTATTTATTTTGATACGAATTTACATTATTTTATGTGTATTTTGTATATATATTTTTCCACGTATTTACATTATTTTATATGTATTTTGTATATATGTTTTCATAAATATTTACGTTATTTTATCTTGTATATTCGTATATATTTTCATACAAATTTTATACAAATTCATGTTATTTTATGTGTATTTGGATATATATTTTCATACAAATTTACATTATTTTATGTGTATTTTTACATATATTTCATAAAAAATTTACCTTATTTTATATTTATTTTGTATATCTATTTCATTCAATTTTAAACTATCTTATGTGTATATTTGTATTTGTATTTAGGTAATTTTATGTGTATTTTCTAAATATATTTTCATCCAAAATTACATTATTTTATTGGTATTTTCTTAATTTAATTCGATACGAATTTAGATTTTTTCATAGGTATTTTGTGTACATATTTTTATACTCATTTACATTATCTAATGTGTGTTTTCTATATATGTTTTGATGCAAATCTACTTTATTTTATGTGCATTTTTTTATATATTTTTTTATAGCAATTTACGTTATTTTATGAGAATTTTGTATAATTTTCATTATTTTATTGGTATTTTGTTGATTTATTTTGATACGAATTACATGATTATATGTGTGTTTTGTACATACTTTTTTATACGTATTTACATTATTTAAAGTTTATTTTGTTTATATATTTTTATACAAATTTACGTTATTATATGAATATTTGTAAAAAAAATTTCATGCAAATTTACATTATTTTATGTATTTTGTATATATATTTCAATTCAAATTTAGCTTATTTTATGTGTATTTTCTATATCTATTTCCATACAAATTTAATTACTTTTGATTATTTTTGTGTATAGTTTTATATAAATTTACGTTATCTTATGTGTATTTTGTATATTTATATTTATACAAATACACATTATTTTATTAGTATTTTGTTTATTTATTTTTATACGAGTTTACACTATTTTATGTGTATTTTGTATACATTTTTTTATACGTATTTACTTCATTTTATGTGTATTTTGTATATATATTTTTATAGAAATCTACGTTATTTTTTGTGTATTCGTATATATATTTTGAAACAAATTTGCATTGATTTATATGTATTTTGCATATCTATTTCAATACAAATTTACCTTATTGTATATGCATTTTGTATATTTATTTTAATACAAATTCAAATATTTCATGTGTGTCTGGGTATATATATTTAAAAAAAAATGCACTATTTTTTGTGTATTGTGCATCTTAATTTTCATACAAATTTACATTATTTTATTAATATTCTGTGTATTTATTTTGATATGATTTTACGTTATTCTATTTGTGTTTTGTATATATTTTTTTATACATGTTTACATTATTTAATGTCTATTTTGTATATATATATTTTATACAAATTTACGTTATTTTAAGTGTATTTGTTTATATATTTTCATACAAATACACATTCTTTTATTGATATTTTGTATACAAAATACACATAAAATAATGTAAATTTCAATGAAAATATATAAACAAATACATTTAAAATAACGTAAATTTGTATAAAATATATATACAAAATACACATTAATAATGTAAATATATATAAAAAAATATATACAAAACAGAAATCGAATAATGTAAAATCGTATCAAAATAAATACACAGAATATTAATAAAATAATGTAATATTGATTGAAAATTAAGATGCATAATACCCATAAAATAACGTATATATATATATATATATATATATATATATATATATATATATATATATATATATATATATATATATATATATATATATATATATATATATATATATATATATATATATATATATATATATATATATATATATATATATATATATCAAAACACACATAAAATATTTGAATTTGTATTAAAATAATTATACAAAATGCATATACAATAAGGTAAATTTGTATTGAAATAGATATGCAAAATACATATAAAACAATGTTAATTTGTTTCAAAATATATATACGAATTCACATAAAATAACGTAGATTTCTATAAAAATTTATACAAAATACACATAAAATGAGGTAAATAAGTATAAAAAAATGTATACAAAATACACATAAAAAATTGTAAATTCGTATCAAGATAAATAAACAAAATATTCATAAAAGAATGTGTATTTGTATAAATATGAATATACAAAATACACATAAAATAACGTAAATTTATATAAAACTATATGCTAAAAAACGAAATACACATAAAATAAGCTAAATTTCAATTGAAATATATATACAACATACATAAAATAATGTAAATTTGTATCAAAATATTTATACAAATACACATATAATAACGTAAATTCGTATCAAAATAAATAAACAAAATACCAATAAAATAATGTGAATTTGTATGAGAAAACATATACAAAATACACAACAAATAACGCAAATTTCTATAAAAATATATGTACAAAAATGCACATAAAATAGATTAAATTTGCATAAAAATAAATAAACAAAACACACATTAAATAATGTAAATGAGTATAAAAATATGTACACAAAATATCTATGAAATAATCTAAATTCGTATCGAGCTAAATTAAGAAAATACCAATAAAATAATATAATTTTGGATGAAAATATATATAGAAAATACACATAAAATAACCTAAATACAAATACAAATATACACATAAAATAATTTAAAATTGAATTAAATAAATATACAAAATAAACTTAAAATAAGGTAAATTTGTAATGAAATATATGTAAAAATACACATAAAATAATATAAATTTGTATAAAAATATATATTCAAATACACATAAAATAACATGAATTTGTATAAAATTTGTATCAAAATATATACAAATACACACAATAAAATAACATAAATTTTTATGAAAATGTATATAAAAAATACACATACAATAATTTAATTACGTAAAAAAATATATATACAAAATACACATAAAATAATGTAAAATCGTATAAAAGAATGAAAAAAATTCTAATAAAAGAATATATATTTGTAGGAAAATATATATGCAAAATACAAATAAAATAACTAAAATTTGTATAAAAATATATACAAAAATACACAAAAATAATTTAAATTTGTTTGAAAATAGATATGCAAAATACACATAAAATTACGTAAATTTGTATTGAAATACATATACAAAATACACATAAAATAATGTAAATTTTTATGAAAATATATAAACAAATACACACAAAATAACGTAAATTTGGATAAAATATATATACAAAATAAACATTAAATAATGTAAATATGTATAAAAAATATATACAAAATACACATAGAATAATGTTAAATCGTATCAAAATAAATAAACAGAATATCAATAAAATAGTGAAAATTTGTATGAAAATAAAGATGCATAATACCCATATAGTAACGCATATTTGCATAAAAATGTATATATAAAAATACACATAAAATAATTTTATTTGTAATGAAATAAATATACAAAATGCACATACAATAAAGTAAATTTGCTTTGAAATAGATATGCAAAATACACATCAATAATGTAAATTTGTATCAAAATATATATACGAATAAACATAAAATATAGTCAATTTTATGAAAATATACATACAAAATACATATAAAATTATGTAAATAGGTATGAAAATATATACACCAAATACACCTAAAATAATGTAAATTCGTATCAAAATAAATAAGCAAAATTCCGATAAAAGAACGTATATTTGTGGGAAAATAAATATACAAAATACAAATATAATAACGAAAATTTGTATAAAAATATATACAAAAATACAGAAAAATAGTTTCAATTTGTATGAAAATAGATATACAAAATACACATATAATTAGTTAAATTTGTATTTAAATACATGTACAAAATACACATAAAATAATGTAAATTTGTATGAAATGAAAACAAATACACATAAAATAACGTACATTTGTATAAAATATATATACAAAATACACATAAATAATGTAAAATGGTATCAAAATAAATACACAGAATATGAATAAAATAATGTAAATTTGTATGAAAATAAGGATGCAAAATACCAATAAAGTAAAGCATAGTTTTATAAAAATACATATAAAAAAATACACATAGAATAAATAAATTTGTATAAAAATTATTATACAAAATGCACATACAATAAGGTAGAGATTCAAAGATATATATATACAAAATCCATATGAAATATATATATATATATATATATATATATATATATATATATATATATATATATATATATATATCTATATATATATATATATATATATATATATATATATATATATATATAGATAGATAGATAGATAGATAGATAGATAGATAGATAGATAGATAGATAGATAGATATAGATATATATATAGATATAGATAGATAGATAGATAGATAGATAGATAGATAGATAGATACAAAATACACATTAAATAATGTAAATTCGTGTTAAAATAAATAAACAAAATATCAATAAAAGAATGTGTATTTGTATGAAAATAGATAAACAAAATATATACAAAATAGCCGAAATTTGTATTAAACTATATACAAAAATACACAAAAATAATTTAAATTTGTATGAAAATAAATATACAAAATAGACATAAAATTAGGAAAATTTGTATTGAAATACATATACAAAATACACATAAAATAGTAATTAAATTTGAATGAAAATAAATAAACAAATACACTTAAAGTAACGTAAATTTGTCTAAAATATATATACAATATACACATTAAGTAATGTAAATATGTATAAAAAAATATATTTAGAAAACACAAATAGAATAATGTAAAATCGAATCAAAATAAATACACAGAACATTAATAAAATTATGTAAATTTGTATGAAAATTAGGATGCAAAATACCCATAAAATAACGCTTCTTTTTTTTAAATATATATACCAAAATACACATAAAATATTTGATTTTGTATTAAAATAAATATACAAAATACACATACAATAAGGTAAATTTGTATTGAAATAGTTATGCAAAATACATATGAAACAATGTAAATTTGTTTCAAAATACATATTCGAATACACAGAAAATAACGTAGATTTCTATAAAATATATATACAAAATACACATAAAATTAAGTAAATACGTATAAAAAATGTATACAAAATACACATAAAATAATGTAAACTCTTATCAAAATAAATAAACAAAATACCAATAAAAGAATGTGTATTTGTATAAATATAAATATACAAGATACACATAAAATAACGTAAATTTATATAAAACTATATACAAAAATACACAAAAGTAATTAAATTTGTATGAAAATAGATATACAAAATACACATAAAACAAGCTAAAATTGAATAGAAATATATATAGAAAAGATATAAAATAATGTAAATTTGAATCAAAATATTTCTACATATACACATATAATAACGTAAATTTGTATAAAAATATATAAACAAAATACACATTAAATAATGTAAATACGTATAAAAAAATATGAACAAAATACACATATAATAATGTAATTCGTATCAAAATAAATGAACAAAATACCAATAAATTAATGTAAAATTGTAAGAGAAAACATATAAAAAATACACATAAAATAACGCAAATTTCTAAAAAAAATATATGTACAAAAATGCACATAAAATAAAGTAAATTTGCATAAAAATATATATACAAAACACACATTAAATAATGCAAATGCGTATAAAAATATGTATACAAAATACCTATGAAATAATATAAATTCGTATCGCGTTAAATTAAGAAAATACCAATAAAATAATGTAATTTTGGATGAAAATATATATAGAAAATACACATAAAATGACCTAAATACAAATACAAATATACACATAAAATAATTTAAAATTGAATGAAATAAATATACTAAATAAACATTGAATAACGTAAATTTGTAATGAAATATATACAAAAATACACATAAAATAATATAAATTTATATGAAAATATATTTACAAATTCATAAAATAATATAAAATAGCATGAGTTTGTATAAAATTTGTATCAAAATATATAAGAATACACACAATAAAGTAACATAATTTTTTATGAAAATATATATACAAAATACACATAAAATAATGTGTATATATTTATTTGTATTTACGTTGTTTTATGTGTATTTTCTATACATGTTTTTATACAAAATTACATTAATTTATCGGAATTTTTTTCATTTATTTCGATACGAGTTTAGATTATTTCATGTGTATTTTCTATACATATTTTTATACGCATTTACATTATTTAATGTGTGTTTTGTATATATATTTTTTATATAATTTTACTTCATTTTATGTGCATTTGTGTTGTTATTTTTATATAAATTTACATTATTTTAAGTGTATTCTGTACTTTTTTTCCTACATATTTGCCTTATTTTTATGTGTATTTTGTTTATTTATTTTCATACAAATTTAAATTATTTTATGTGCATTTTTTGTACTTATATTTTTTATAGAAATTAGCGTTATTTTATGTGTATTTTGTATATATTTTTTCATACAATTTTACATTTTTTTTATTGGTATTTATTTTATGTATTTTTATACGAATTTACATTATTATATGAGTATTTTGTATATATTTTCTATACGTATTTTCATTATTTAATGTATATTTTGTTTATATATTTTAAAACAAATTTACGTTATTTTTTGCGTATTTGTTTAAATATTTTGATACAAATTTACATTATTTTATGTAATTTGTATATATATTTCAATACATATTTAGTTTATTTTATATATATTTTGTATATCTATTTTCATACAAATTCAAATTACTTTTGTGTATTTTTGTATATAGTTTTATACAAATTTACGTTATTTTATGTGTATTTTGTTTATTTATTACCATACAAATTCACATTCTTCTATTGGTATTTTGTTTATTTATTTTGGTACGAATTTACATTATTTTATGTGTATTTTGTATATATATTTTTGTACGTATTTACATCATTTTATGTGTATTTTTTATATATATTTTTATAGAAATTCACGTTTTTTTATGTGTATTCGTATATATATCTTGAAACAAATTTACATTGTTTTTTGTGTGTTTTGCATATCTATTTCAATTCAAATTTACCATATTGTAAATGCATTTTGTATATTTATTTTAATAAAAAAATAATTATTTGATGTGTTTTTTTGTATATTTATTTTTAAACAAATATGCTTTATTTTATGGGTATTTTGCATCTTTATTTTCATACAAATTTACATAATTTTGTTGATATTCTGTGTATTTATTTTAATACGATTTTACATACTTCTATGTGTATTTTGTATATATTTTATTTTACATATTTACATTATTTAATGTGCATTTTCTACATATATTTTATACAAATATATGTTGTAAAATTTTATGAAAATAAAGATGCAAAATACTCATAAAATAACTCATAGATAAAAAAAATATATATATAGAAACATACACAAAAAATAATTAAATTTGTATTAAAATAAATATATAAAATACACATACAATAAGGTAAATTTGTATTGAAATAGATATGCTACATACACATAAAATAATGTAAATTTGTATCAAAATATATAAGATTACATACAATAAAATAACGTAAATTTTTATGAAAATATATATACAAAATACACATAAAATAATATAAATACGTAGAAAAATATATATACAAAATACACATAAAAATAATGAAAATTCGTATCAAAATGAATAAACAAAATTCCAATAAAAAATGTATATTTGTAGGAAAATATATACAAAAATACACAAAAATATTTTAAATATGTTTGAAAATAGATATGCAAACTACACATAAAATTAGGCAAATTTTTATACACATACAAAATACACATTAAATAATGTAAAATTGTATGAAAATATATAAAAAAAATACACATAAAAGAACGTAAATTTGCATAAAATATATATACAAAATATACATTAAATAATGGAAATATGTATAAAAATATTTATACAAAATACACATAGAATAATGTAAAATCGTTTCAAAATAAATAAACAGAATATCAATAAAATAAAGTAAATTTGTATGAAAATAAAGATGCAAAATACTTATATAATAACGCATATTTGTATAAAAATAAACATAAAAAGAACACATAAGATAGTTAAATTTGCATCAAAATAAAAATACAAAATGCATATACAATAAAGTAAATTTGTATTGAAATAGATATACAAAATACACATCAAAAATGTAAATTTGTATCAAAATGTATATACGAATACACATAAAATAGAGTAAATTTCTATGAAAATATACATACAAAATACATATAAATGATGTAAATAAGTATAAATATATATATACCAAATACTCATAAAATAATAATAATAAACAAAATTTCGATAAAAGAACGTATATTTGTAGGAAAATAAATATACAAAATACACATAAAATAACGAAAATTTGTATAAAATAGTTTCAATTTGTATGAAAATAGATATACAAAATACACATATAATTAGTTAAATTTTTAAATACATACACAAAATACACATAAAATAATGTAAATTTGTATGGAATGAAAACAAATACATATAAAATAACGTACATTTTTATAAAATATATATACAAAATACACATAGAATAATGTAAAATCGTATCAAAATAAATACACAGAATATCAATAATATAATGTAAATTTGTATGAAAATAAAGATGCAAAATACCTATAAAATAAAGCAAATTTTTATAAAAAATTCATGTACAAAAATACACATAGAATAATTAAATTTGTATTAAAATGAATATACAAAATGCACATACAATAAGGTAAATTTGTATTGAAAAATTATGCAAAATACACATAATACAATGTAAATTTGTTTCAAAATATATATACGAATACACATAAAATAACGTAGATATCTAAAGAAATATATAAACAAAATACACATGAAATTATGTAAATACGTATAAAAATATATATACAAAATACACATTAAATAATGTAAATTCGCGTTATAATAAATAAACAAAATATCGATAAAAGAATGTGTATTTGTATGAAAATAGATATACAAAATATACATAAAATAACCTAAATTTGTATAAAACTATATACAAAAAAACAAAAAAATAATTTAAATTTAAATGAAAATAAATATAAAAAATACACATAAAATTAGGAAAATTTGTATTGAAATACATATACAAAATACACATAAAATAATAATTAAATTTGAATAAAAATATATAAAGAAATACAATTAAAATAACATAAAATTGTGAAAATTTATAAACAAAATACACATTAAAAAATGTAAATATGTATAAAAAAAATATATATTTACAAAACACAAATAGAATAATGTAAAATCGTATCAAAATAAATACACAAAATATTAATAAAATAATGTTAATTTGGAAGAAAGTTAAGATGCAAAATACCCATAAAATAACGCTTTTTTTTTTTAAATATATATACCAAAATACACATCAAATATTTGAATTTGTATTAAAATAAATATACAAAATGCACATACAATAAGGTAAATTTGTATTGAAATAGATATGCAAAATACATATAAAACAATGTAAATTTGTTTCAAAATATATGTACGAATACACATAAAATAACGTAGATTTCTATAAAATATATATACAAAATACACATAAAATGAAGTAAATACGTATAAAAAATGTATACAAAATACATATAAAATAATGTAAATTCGTTTCAAAATAAATAAACAAAATAACAATAAAAGAATGTGTATTTGTATAAATATAAATATACAAAATACACATAAAATAACGTAAATTTGTATAAAACTATATACAAAAATACACAAAAGTAATTAAATTTGTATGAAAATAGATATACAAAATGCACCTAAAATATGCTAAATTTGAATTGAATAATTTATACAAAATACATAAAATAATGTAAATTTTTAAAAAATATTTATACAAATTCACATATAATAACGTAAATTTTTATAAAAATATATAAAATAAATACTCATTAAATAATATAAATACGTATAAAAAATATGTAAAAAATACACATATAATAATATAATTCGTATCAAAATAAATAAACAAAATACCAATAAATAATGTAAATTTGTATGAGAAAACATATAGAAAATACTCCTAAAATAACGCAAATTTCATTAAAAATATATGTACAAAAATGCACATAAAAAACATATAATAACTTAAATTTGTATAAAAATATATAAACAAAATACACATTGAATAATGTAAATACGTATAAAAAATATGTACAAAATACACATACAATCATGTAATTCGTACCAAAATAAACAAACAAAATACAAATAAAATAATGTAAATTTGTATGAGAATACATACAAAATACACATAAAATAACGCAAATTTCTATAAAAATATATGTACAAAAATGCACATAAAATAAATTTGAATAAAAATATATATACAAAACACTCATTAGATTATGTAAATGAGTATAAAAATATGTATACAAAATACCTATGAAATAATCTAAATTCGTATCGAATTAAATTAAGAAAATACCAATAAAATATTGTAATTTTGGATGAAAATGTATATAGAAAATACTCATAAAATAACCTAAATACAAGTACAAATATACACATAAAATAATTTAAAATTGAATGAAATAAATATACAAAATAAACATAAAATAATGTATATTTGTTGGAAAATATATATACAAAATACAAATAAAAGAACTAAAATTTATAAAAAACATATACAAAAATACACAAAAATAGTTTAAATTTGTTTGAAGATAGTTATGCAAAATACACATAAAATTAGGTAAATTTGTATTGAAATAAATATACAAAATACACATAAAATAATGTAAATTTATATGAAAATATATAAACAAATACACATAAAATAACGTAAATTTGGATAAAATATATATACAAAATAAACATTAAATAATGTATATATGTATAAAAAAATATATACCCAAAATACACATAGAATAATGTTAAATCGTGTCAAAATAAATAAACAAAATATCAATAAAATAATGTAAATTTGTATGAAAATAAAAATGCAAAATACCCATATAATAACGCATATTTGTATAAAAATATATATACAAAAATACATATAAAATAACTAAATTTGTATTAAAATAAATATACATAATGCACATACAATAAAGTAAATTTGTATTGAAATAGATTTGCAAAATACACATCAATAATATAAATTTGTATAAAAATATATATACGAATACTCATAAAATAGATTAAATTTCTATGAAAATATATATAAAAAATACACATAAAATTATGTAAATATGAGTAAAAATGTATATACAAAATACATCTAAAATAATGTAAATTCGTATTAAATTCAATAAACTAAATTTCAATAAAAGAATGTATATATGTAGGAAAATAAATATTCAAAATAATATATAAAATAACTAGCATTTGTATAAAAATACATACAAAAATACACAAAAATAATTTCAATTTGTATGAAAATAGAAATACAAAATACACATAAAATTAGATAAATTTGTATTGAAATACATATACAAAATACGCATAAAATAATGTAAATTTGTATGAAAATATATAAACAAATAGACATAAAGTAACGTAAATATGTATAAAATATATAAAGAAAATGCACATTAAATAATGTAAATATGTAAAATAAAATTTATACAAAATACACATAGAACAATGTAATATCGTAACAAAATAAATACACAGAATATCAATAAAATAATGTAAAATTGTATGAAAATAAAGATACAAAATACCCATAAAAAAAGCATATTTTTATAAAAATATATATACAAAATAACATCAAATAATTAAATTTGTATTAAAATAAATATACAAAATACACATTCAATATGGTAAATTTGTATTGAAATAGATATGCAAAACACACATCAAACAATGTAAATTTGTTGCAAAATATATATACGAATAAACATAAAAAAACGTAAATTTCTATAAAAATATATATAAAAATACACATAAAATGATGTAAATACGTATAAAAATATATATAGAAAATACACATAAAATAATGTAAGTTCGTACGAAATTAAATAAACAAAATACCAATAGAAGAATGTGAATTTGTATGAAAATAAATATACAAAATACACATAAAATAACGTAAATTTGTATAAAACTATATATAAAAATACACAAAAATAATTTAAATTTGTATGAAAATAGATATACAAAATATATATAAAATAAACAAAATTTGTATTGAAATATATATAAAAAAATACATAAAATAAGGTATATTTTTATCAAAATGATTAAACAAATACGCATAAAATAACGTAAATTTGTTTTGAAATATATAAACAAAATACACATTAAATAATGAAAATACGTATACAAAATATATACAAAATACACTTATAATAATGTAAATTCGTGTGAAAAAATATATACAAAATACACATAAAATAACACAAATTTCTATAAAAATACATGTACAAAAACGCACATCAAATACTTTAAATTTGTATGAAAATAAATAAACAAAATACACTTAAAATAAGGCAAATTTGTAATAAAAAAAAGTACGGAATACACCTAAAATAATGTAAATTTGTATAAAAGCAACAACACAAAAACACATAAAATGAATTAAAATTGTATAAAAAATATATAGAGAAAACACACATTAAATAATGTAAATGCGTGTAAAAATATGTATAGAAAATACACATGAAATAATCTAAATTCGTATCGAAATAAATGACCAAAATACCGATAAAATAATGTAATTTTGAATGAAAATATATATAAAAATACGCAAAATAACGAAAATACAAATAAATATATACACATAAAATAATTTGAATTTGAATGAAAATAAATATAAAAATAAACATAAAATAAGGCAAATTTGTAATGAAATATATATACAAAATACACATAAAATAATGTGGATTTGTTTCAAAATATATATAAGAAAACGCATAAAATAACGTAGATTTTTATTGAAATATATATACAAAATACATATGAAATGATGTAAATATGTATAAAAATATATACACAAAATACACATTAAATAATGTAAATTCGTGTCAAAATAAATAAACAAAATATCCATAGAAGAATGTGTATTTGTATGAAAGTAAATATACAAAATACATATACAATTAGGAAAATTTGTATTGAAATACATATACAAAATACACATAAAATAATGTAAATTTGTATGAAAATTTATAAAGAAATACACTAAAATTTACGTAAATTTGTATAAAATATATATACAAAATACTCATTAAATAATGTAAATATGTATAAAAAAAATATATAGAAAACACAAATAAAATAATGTAAAATCGTATCAAAATAAATACACAGAATATTAATAAAATAATGTTAATTTGTATGAAAATAAAGATGCAAAATACCCATAAAATAACGCATTTTTTATAAAAATATATATACCAAAATACACATAAAATATTTAAATTTGTATTACATATAAAACAATGTAAATTTGTTTCAAAATATATATACCAATACACATAAAAGAACGTAGATTTCTATAAAAATATATATAAAAAATACACATAAGATGAAGTAAATACGGATAAGAAAATGTATACAAAATACACATAAAATAATGCAAATTCGTATCAAAATAAATAAACAAGATACCAATAAAAGAATGTGTATTTATATATATAAATATAGAAAATACATATAAAATAACGTAAAATTGTATAAAACTGTATACAAAAATAAACAAAAATATTTAAATTTGTATGAAAATAGATATACAAAAGACACATAAAATAAGCTAAATTTGAATTGAAATAGATATAAAAAAAAACATAAAATGTTGTAAATTTGTATCAAAATATTTATTCAAATATACATATATAAACATAAATTTGTATAAAAATATATAAACAAAATACACATTAAATAATGCAAATACGTATAAAAAATATATACGTAATGTAAAAATTTATAAAAATAAAGATGCAAAATACCCGTAAAATAACACATATTAAAAAAATATATATATACAAAAATATACATGAAATAATTAAATTTGTATTAAAATAAATATATAAAATACACACACAATAAGGTAAATTTGTATTGAAATAGATATGCAAAATACACATAAAATAATGTAGATTTGTATCAAAATATATACGAATACACAATAAAATAGCGTAAATTTTAATCAAAATATATAAATACAAAATACACATAAAATAATGTAAATACGTAGAAAAATATATATAGAAAATACACATAAAATAATGAAAATTCGTATAAAAATATTTTTAAAAAGACACAAAAATAGTTTAAATTTGTTTGAAAATAGATATGCAAAATTAGGCAAATTTGTATTGAAATACATATACAAAATACACATAAAATAATGTAAATTTGTATGAAAATATATAAACAAATACACATAAAATATCGTAGATTTGCATAAAATATATATACAAAATATACATTAATTAATGTAAATATGGATAAAAATATATATACAAAATACACATACAATAATGTAAAATCGAATCAAAATAAATAAACAGAATATCAATAAAATAATGTAAATTTGTATGAAAATAATGATGCAAAATACCATTATAATAACGCATATTTGTTTAAAAAAAAAACATACAAAAATACACATAAAATAATTAAATTTGTTATAAAATAAATATACAAAAGGCACATACAATAAAGAAAATTTGTATTGAAATAGATATGCAAAATAATCATAAATAATGTAAATTTGTATCAAAATATATATACGAAAACACATAAAATAGAGTAAATTTCTATGAAAATATATATTCAAAATACATATAAAATGATGCAAAAAAGGATAAAAATAAATATATATACAATACACCTAAGATAATGTAAATTCGTATCAAAATAAATAAACAAAATTCCGATAAAAGAATGCATATTTATAGGTAAATAAATATACAAAATACACATAAAATTACGAAAATTTGTATAAAAATATATACAAAAATACAAAAAATTTATTTCAATTTGTATGAAAATAGATATACAAAATACACATATAATTAGTTAAATTTGTATTGAAATACATTAAAAAAATACACATAAAATAATGTAAATTTGTATGAAATGAAAACAAATTTACATAAAATAACGTACATTTGTATAAAATATATATACAAAATATACATAAAATAATGTAAAATCGTATCAAAATAAATACACAGAATATCAATAAAATAATGTAAATTTGTATGAAAATAAAGATGCAAAATACCGATAAAATAAATCATATTTATATAAAAATACATATACAAAAATACACATAGAATAATTAAATTTGTATTAAAATTAATATACAAAATGCACATACAATAAGGTAAATTTGTATTGAAAGAATATGCAAAATACACATAAAATAATGTAAATTTGTTTCAAAATATATATACGAATACACATAAAATAACGTAGATTTCTATAGAAATATATATACAAAATACACATGAAATGATGTAAATACGTATAAAAATATATATACACAATACACATTAAATAAAGTAAACTCGTTTGAAAATAAATAAACAAAATATCTATCAAAGCTTGTGTATTTGTATGAAAATAAATATACAAAATACACATAAAATATTGTAAATTTGTATAAAACAAAAATACACAAAAAAATAATTTAAATTTGTATGAAAATAAATATACAAAATACACATAAAACTAGGTAAATTTGTATTGAAATACATATACAAAATACACATAAAATAATGTAAATTTGAATGAAAATATATAAACAAATACACTTAAAATAACGTAAATTTGTATGAAATATATATGCAAAATACACATTAAATAATGTAAATATGAATAAAAAAATATATACAAAACACAAAAGGAATAATGTTAATTAGTATCAAAATAAATACACAGAATATTAATAAAATAATGTAAATTTGTATGAAAATAAAGATACAAAATACCCATAAAATAATGCATTTTTTATAAAAATATATATACCAAAATACACATAAAATATTAAAATTTCTATAAAAATATATTTACAAAATGCACATACAATAAAGTAAATTTGTATTGAAATAGATATGCAAAATACATATAAAACAATGTAAATTTGTTTCAAAATATATATACGAATACATATAAAATAACGTAGATTTCTATAAAAATATATACAAAATACAAATAAAATGAAGTAAATACGTATAAAACTATATACAAAAATACACAGAAGTAATTAAATTTGAATGAAAATAGATATACAAAATACATATAAAATAAGCTAGATTTGAATTGAAATGTATATACAAAATACATAAAATAATGTAAATTTGTATCAAAATATTTATACAAATACATATAATAAAGTTAATTTGTTTAAAAATATATAAACAAAATACACATTAAGTAATGTAAATACGTATAAAAAATATGTACAAAATACACATATAATCATGTAATTCGTATCAAAATAAATAAACAAAATAGCAATAAAATAAGGTAAATTTGTATGAGAAAACATATACAAATACACATAAAATCACGCAAATTTCTAGAAATATATAAAAAAAAACACATTAAATAATGTAAATACGAACATAACATAACCTAAATTTATATAAAAATATACAAAAATACACAAAAATAATTTAAAATTGTTTGAAAAGAAATATACAAAATACAGATAAAATTAGGTAAATTTGTATTGAAATACATATACAAAATACACATAAAATAATGTAAACTTTAATGAAAATATATAAACAAATACACTTCAAATAAGGTAAATTTGTAAAAAATTTAGATACAAAATACTCATTAAGTAATGTAAATATGTATAAAAAAATATTTACAAAACACGAATAGAATAAAATAAAATCGTATCAAAATAAATACACAGAATATTAATAAAATAATGTAACTTTGTATGAAAATTAAGATGCAAAATACCCATAAAATAACGCATTTTTTATAAAAATATATATACAAAAATACACATAAAATATTTGACTTTGTATTAAAATAAATATACAAAATGCACATACAATAAGGTAAATTTGTATTGAAATAGATATGCAAAATACATATAAAACAATGTAAATTTGTTTCAAAATATATATACGAAAACATAAAATAACGTAGATTTCTTTCTATTGAAATACATATACAAAATACACATAAAATAATGTAAATTTGAATGAAAATATATAAACAAATACACTTAAAATAACGTAAATTTGTAAAAAAATATATATACAAAATACACATTAAATAATGTAAATATGTATAAAAAAATGTATACAAAACACAAATAGAATAATGTAAAATCGTATCAAAATATATACACAGAATATTAATAAAATAATGTAAATTTGTATATAAATTAAGATGCAAAATACCTATAAAATAACGCATTTTTTTTTTAAATTATATATACCAAAATACACATAAAATATTTTAATTTGTATTAAAATAAATATACAAAATGCACATACAATAAGGTAAATTTGTATTAAAATAGATATGCAAAATACTTATAAAACAATGTAAATTTATTTCAAAATATATATAAGAATACACATAAATTAACGTAGATTTCTATAAAAATAAATATACAAAATACACATAAAATAACGTAAATTTATATAAAATTATTTACATAATACACATAAAATAATGTAAATTTGTATGAAAATAAATATACAAAATACACACAAAATAATAATTATATATATATATATATTTATATATATATATATATATATATATATATATATATATATATATATATATATATATATATATATATATATATATATATATATATATATATATATATATATATATATATATATATATATATATATATATATATATATATATATATATATATATATATATATATATATATATATATATATATATATATATATATATATATATATACACTAAATACATGAAATAAGGTAAATTTGTATCAAAATATTTTTACAAATACACATATAAAAACGTAAATTTGTATAGAAATATATAAACAAAAAAAACATTAAATAAAGTAAATACGTATAAAAAAATATGTACAAAATGCACATATAATCATGTAATTCTTATAAAAATAAATAAACAAAATACCAATAATATAATGTACATTTGTATGAGAAAACATATACAAAATACACATAAAAAAACGCAAATTTCTATAAAAATATATGTACAAAAATGCACATAAAATAAATTTCCATAAAAAAATATAACAAAACACACATAAGACAATGTAAATGAGTATAAAAATATGTATAAAAAATACCTATGAAATCATCTAAACTCGTATCGAATTACATTATGAAAATACCAATAAAATAATGTAATTTTGGATGAAAATATATATAGAAAATACACATAAAATAACATAAATACAAATACAAATATGCACATAAAATAATTTAAAATTGAATGAAATAAATATACAAAATAAACATAAATACACATAAAATAATGTAAATTTGTATAAAATATATATACAAAATACACATTAATTAATTGAAAAATGTATAACATAATATATACAAAATACACATAGAATAATGTAAAATCGTTTCAAAATAAATGAGCAGACTATCAATAAAATAATGTAAATTTCTATGAAAATAAAGATACAAAATACCCATAAAATAACGGATATTTGTAGAAAAATATATATAAAAAAATACACACAAAATAATTAGATTTGTATTAAAATAAATATACAAAATGCACGCACAATAAGGTAAATTTGTATTGAAATAGATATGCAAAATACACATCAAATAATGTAGATTTGTATTAAAATATATATACGAAAACACATAAAATAAAGTAAATTTCTATGAAAATATATATACAAAATACACATAAAATGATGTAAATACGTATAAAAATATATATACAAAATATACATAAAATAAGGTAAATTCGTCTCAAATTCAATAAACCAAATTTCAATGAAAGAATGTATATATGTAGGAAAATAAAAATACAAAATAATAAATAAAATAACTCAAATTTGTATAAAAATATATACAAAAATACACAAATTTTTTTTTCAATTTGTATGGAAATAGATATAAAAAATACACATAAAATTTGGTAAATTTGTATTGAAATACATATACAAAATACACATAAGATGATGTAAATTTGTATGAAAATATATAAACAAATAGACATAAAGTAACGTATGTTTGTATAAAATATAGAACATGCACATTAAATAATGTAAATATGTAAAATAAAATACATACAAAATACACATAGAATAATGTAAAATCGTATCAAAATAAATACACAGAATATCAATAAAATAATGTAAATTTGTATGAAAATAAAGATGCAAAATACCCATAAAAAAAGCAAATTTTTATAAAAATATGTATACAAAAACACACATCAAAAAATTAAATTTGTATTAAAATAAATATACAAAATGCACGAACAATATGGTAAATTTGTATTGAAATAGATATGCAAAACACACATAAAACAATGTAAATTTATTTCAAAATATATATACGAATACACGTAAAATAACGTAGATTTCTATAAAAATACATATACAAAATACAAAAAAAATACAAAAAAATATTTTAAATTTTTATGAAAATAAATATACAAGATACACATAAAATTAGGTAAATTTGTATTGAAATACATATACAAAATACACATAAAATAATGTAAATTTGAATGAAAATATATAACAAATACACTTTAAATAACGTAAATTTGTATAAAATATATATACAAAATACACATTAAATAATGCAAATATGTATGAAAAAAATATATACAAAACACAAATAGAATAGTGTAAAATCGTATCAAAATAAATACACAGAATATTAATAAAATAATGTAAATTTGTATTAAAATTAAGATGCAAAATACCTATAAAATAACGCATTTTTTTTAATTATATATACCAAAATACACATAAAATATATATCTATATAAACAAATACACTTAAAATAACGTAAATTTGTAAAAAATATATATACAAAATACACGTTAAATAATGTAAATATGTATAAAAAAATGTATACAAAACACAAATTGAATAATGTAAAATCGTATCAAAATAAATACACAGAATGTTAATAAAATAATGTAAATTTATATGAAAATAAAGATGCAAAATACCCATAAAATAACGCATTTTTTTATAAAATATTTATATACCAAAATACACATAAAATATTTAAATTTGTATTAAAATAATATTAAAATAAATAAACAAAATGCACATTCATTAAAGTAAATTTGTATTGAAATAGATATGTAAAATACATATAAAACAATGTAAACTTGTTTCAAAATATATATACGAATTCTTATTGTATGTGCATTTTGTATATTTATTTTAACACAAATTCAATTATCTTATGTGTTTTTTTGTATTTATATTTTTATACAAATATGCGTTATTATATGGGTATTTTGCATCTTTATTTTCATACAAATTTACATTATTTTATTGATATTCGGTTTATTTATTTTGAAACGATTTTACATTATTCTATGTGTATTTTGTATATATATTTTTATACATATTTACATTATTTAATGTATATTGTGTATGTATATTTATGCAAATTTACGTTATTTTATGTGTATTTGTTTATATATTTTCATGCAATATTACATTATTTAATTTGTATATTGTATATGTATTTCAATTCAAATTTGCCTAATTTTATGTGTAGTTTTTCTATCTATTTTCAAACAAATTTAATTTTTTTTGTGTATTTTTGTATATATTTTTATACAAGTTTTAGTTATTTTATTTGTATTTTTTATATATATTTTCCTACAAATATACATTCTTTTATTGAAAGTTTGTTTATTCATTTTGATACGTATTTCATTATTTTATGTGTATGTTGTGTATTCGTATATGTTTTCATACAAATTTATATTATTTTATGAGTAATTAGCATATCTATTTTAATAAAAATTTACCTTATTTCATGTGTATTTTGAATATTTATTTTAATACAAATTTAATTATTTTACGTGTATTTTTGTATATATATATATATATATATATATATATATATATATATATATATATATATATATATATATATATATATATATATATATATATATATATATATATATATATATATATATATATATATTTTTTTTTTTTAAATATGAGTAATTATTTTGCATCTTTTACATAAATTTTACATTACTTTATTGATATTCTGTATATTTATATTGATACAATTTTACATTATTCTATGTGTATTTTGTATATATTTTCTTTACATATTTACATTATTTTATGTGTATTTTCTATATATATTTTTCTACGTATTTACATTATTTTAGTGTATTTTGCAAATATATTTTCATTAAAAATTACGTTATTTTATTGTGTGTATCTGCATATGATATTTTAAATATATTTCATTTCAAATTTACCTTATTTAATGTTTATTTTGTATATTTATTTCATTCAATATTAAATTATTTTATGTGTATATTTTTATTTGTATTTAGGTTATTTTATGTGTATTTTCGATATATATTATCATCCAAAATTCCATTATTTTATTGGTATTTTCTTAATATAATTCGATACGAATTTAGATTATTTCATAGGTATTTTGTATACATATTTTTATACTCATTTACATTATCTAATGTGTGTTTTGTATATATATTTTTATGCAAATTTACTTTATTTTATGTGAATTTTTGTACATATATTTTTATAGAAATTTGCGTTATTTTATGTGTATTTGGTATATGTTTTCTCACACAAATTTACATTATTTTATTGGTATTTTGTTTATTTATTTTGATACGAATTAAATGATTATATGTGTATTTTGTACATATTTTTTTATACGTATTTAAATTATTTAATATGTATTTTGTTTATATAATTTTAAACAAATTTACTTTATTATGTGTATTTGTATAAATATTGTTTCAAAATATATATACGAATACACGTAAAATAACGTAGATTTCTATAGAAATATATATACAAAATACACATGAAATGATGTAAATACGTATAAAAATACATATACAAAATACACATTAAATAATGTAAATTAGCGTCAAAATAAATAAACAAAATATCAATAAAAGGATGTGTATTTGTATGAAAATAGATATACAAAATACACATGAAATAACCTAAATTTATATAAAAATATATACAAAAATACACAAAAATAGTTTAAATTTGTATGAAAATAAATATACAAAATACACATAAAATTTGGTAAATTTGTATTTAAATACATATCCAAATACACTTAAAATAATGTAAATTTTAATGAAAATATATAAACAAATACGCTTAAAATAATGTAAATTTGTATTAAATATATATACAAAATACACATTAAATAATGTAAAATTATAAAAAAAAAATTTATACAAAACACAAATAAAATAATGTAAAATCGTATCAAAACAAATGCACAGAATGCTAATAAAATTATTTAAATTTATATGAAAATTAAGATGCAAAATACCCATAAAATACCGCATTTTTAATAAAAATATATAACAAAATACACATAAAATAATTCAATTTAAATTAAAATAAATATACAAAATGCACATACAATAAGGTAAATCTGTATGGAAATAGATATGCAAAATACATATAAACAATGTAAATTTGTTTCAAAATATATATACGAATACACATAAAATAAGATAGATTTCTATAAAAAATATATATACAAAATACACATAAAATTAAGTAAAACGTATAAAAAAATGTATACAAAATACACATAAAATAATGTAAAATCGTATCAAAATAAATAAACAAAATATTAGTAAAAGAATGTGTGTTTGTATGAATATAAATATATAAAATACACATTAAATAACGTAGATTTGTATAAAACTATTCACAAAAATACACAAAAGTAATTAGATTTATATGAATATAGATATACAAAATACACATAAAATAAGCTAAATTTGAATTGAAATATATATACAAAGCACATAAAATAATGTAAATTTGTATCAAAATATTTATAAAAATACACATATAATAAAGTAAATTTGTATAAAAATATATAAACAAAATACTCATTAAATAATGTAAATACGTATAAAAATATGTACAAAATACACATATAATAATGTAATTCGTATCAAAATAAATAAACAAAATACTAATAAAATGATATAAATTTGTATTAGAAAACTTATACAAAATACACATAAAATAACGCAAATTTCTAAAAAAATATATGTACAAAAATGCACATTAAATAAAGTAAATTTGCATAAAAATATATATACAAAACACACATTAAATAATGTACATGCGTATAAAAATATGTATACAAAATACCTATGAAATAATCTAAATTCGTATCGAATTAAATTAACAAAATACCAATAAAATAATGGAATTTTGGATGAAGATATATATAAAAAATACACATAAAATAACCTAAATACAAATACAAATATACTCATAAAATAGTTTAAAATTGAATGAAATAAATATTCAAAATAAACATAAAATAAGGTAAATTTGTAATGGAATATATGTACAAAATACACATAAAATAATATAAATTTGTATGAAAATAAATATACAAATACACATAAAATAACATGAATTAGTATAAAAATATATATTCAAAATAAACATTAAATAATGTATAAAAATACATATACAAAGTACATATAAAATAATGCAAATTCGTATCAAAATAAATCAACAAAATACCAATAAAATAATATATATATGAATGAATTTTTTTTTTTTAAATACACATAACATAAGTAAAATTTGTATTAAAATATATACAAAAATACCCAGAAATAATTTGAATTTGTATGAAAACAGATATACAAAATACACATAAAACTAGGTAAATTTCTTTTGAAATATATATACAAAATACCCATAAGATATTGTAAATTTGTGTCAACATATATCAACAAATACACGTAACGTAACGTAACGTTACGTAACGTAAATTTGTATAAAATATATATACAAAATACACATTAAATTAGGGATAAATGTAAAAAAATATATACAAAATACACATAAATTTATGTAAAATCGTATCAAAATAAATGAACAGAATATCAATAAAATAATGTAAGTTTCTTTGAAAATAAAGATGCAAAATACCCATAAAATAACGCATATTTGTATAAAAATATATATACAAAAATACACATAAAATAATTAAATTTGTATTAAAATAAGTATACAAAATGCACATACAATAAGGTAAATTTGTATTGAAATAGATATGCAAAATACACATCAAATAATGAAAATTTGTATTAAAATATATATACGAAAACACATAAAATAACGTAAATTTCTATGAAAATATATATGATAAATACACATAAAATGATATAAATACGTATAAAAATATATATACAAAATACACCTAAAATAAGGTAAATTCGTACCAAAATCAATAAACTAAATTTCAATAAAAGAATGTTTATATGTAGGAAAATCAAAATACAAAATAGTATATAAAAAACCTAAAATTTGTATTAAAATACATTTAAAAAAGGACAAAAATAATTTCAATTTGTATGAAAATAGATATACAAAATCCACATAAAATTAGATAAATTTGTATTGAAATACATATACAAAATATACATCAAATAATGTAAATTTGGATGTAAATATATAAACAAATAGACATAAAGTAACATATGTTTGTATAAAATATATATAGAAAATACACATTAAATTAAGGAAAAATAAATAAAAAAATATATACAAAATACACATGGAACAATGTAAAATCGTATCAAAATAAATACACAGAATATCAATCAAATAATGTAAATTTGTATGAAAATAGAGATGCAAAATACCCATTAAAAAAAAAACATATTTAAAAAAAAAAAAAAATATATATATATATATATATATATATATATATATATATATATATATATATATATATATATATATATATATATATATATATATATATATATATATAAATACACATCAAATAATTAAATTTGTATTAAAATAAATATACAAAATGCTTATACAATATGATAAATTTGTACTGAAATAGATATGCAAAACACACATCAAATAATGTAAATTTGTTTCAAAATATATATACGAATACACATAAAAAAAAACGTAAATTTCTATAATAATACAAAAAAATATACATAAAATGATGTAAATACGTATAAAAATATATATAAAAAATATACATAAAATAATGTAAATTCGTACCAAAATAAATAAACAAAATACCAATAGAAGAATGGGAATTTGTATGAAAATAAATATACAAAATAAACATAAAATAACGTAAATTTGTATAAAACTATATACAAAAATACACAAAAGTAATCTAAATTTGTATGAAAATAGATATACAAAAATACATAAAATAAAATAAATTTGTATTGAAATATATCTACAAAATACATAAAATAATGTAAATTTGTATCAATATATTTTAACAGATGCGCATAAAATAACGTAAATTTGTTTTAAAATATATCAACAAAATACATATTAAATAATGAAAATACGTATACAATATATATACAAAATACACATATAATAATGTAAATTCGTATCAAAATACGTAACCAAAATACCAATAAAAAAATGTAAATTTCTATGAAAAAATATATACAAAATACACATAAAATAACGGAAATTTCTATAAAAATATATGTACAAAAATGCACATAAAAGAATTTAAATTTGTATGAAAATAAATAAACAAAATACACATAAATAACTCATATTTGTTGTAAAATAAGTACAAAATACACTTAAAATAATGTTTATTTGTATAAAAACAACAACACAAATACACATAAAACTAAGTAAAATTGTATAAAAAATATATATACAAAACACTCATTAAATAAATTAAATGTGTATAAAAATATGTATAGAAAATACACGTGAAATAATCTAAACTCGAATCGAAATAATGAGATAAATACCGATAAAATAATGTAATTTTGAATGAAGATATATATAAAAAAATACACATAAAATAACGTAAATATAAATAAATATATACACATAAAATAATTTAAATTTTAATGAAAATAAATATAAAAATAAAAATAAAATAAGGCAAATTTTTAAAGAAATATATATACAAAATACACATAAAATAATGTAGATTTGTATCAAAATATATATACAAATACTTGTAAAATAAAAAAAAATTTGTATAAAAATATATATACAAAATACACATTAAATAATGTAAATACGTATAAATATATATATACAAATTACACATAAAACAATGTAAATTCGTATCAAAATAAATCAACAAAATACCAATAAAATGATACCCATTTGTGTGAAATTAAATTTACAAAATACACATAACATAACTAAAATTTGTTTTAAAATCTATACAAAAAAACACAGAAATAATTTAAATTTGTATGAAAATAGATATACAAAATACACATAAAATTAGGTAAATTTGTTTTGAAATATACGTATATACAAAATACCAATAAAATATTGAAAATTTCTATCAAAATAGCAAAAATGTATACAAAATACACATAAAATAATGTAAAGTCGAATCAAAATAAATAAACAAAATACCAATAAAAGAATGTGTATTTGTATAAATATAAATATACAAAATACACATAAAATGACGTAAATTTGTATAAAACTATATACAAAAATACACAGAAGTAATTGAATTTGTATGAATATAGATATACAAAATACACATAAAATAAGCTAAATTTGAATTGAAATATATATACAAAATACATAAAATAATGTAAATTTGTATCAAAATATTTATAGAAATACAAATATAATAACGTAAATTTGTATAAAAAAATATATAAACAAAATACTCATTAAATACTTTAAATACGTATAAAAAAATATGTACAAAATAAACATATAATAATGTAGTTCGTATAAAAATAAAGAAACAAAATACCAATAATTTAATATAATTTTGTATGAGAAAACATATACAAAAAACACATAAAATAACGCAGATTTCTATAAAAATATATGTACAAAAATGCACGTAAAATCAATTAAATCTGCATAAAAATATATATATAAAACACACATTAAATAATGAAAATGCGTATAAAAATATGTATACAAAATACCTATGAAATAATCTAAATTCGTATCGAGTTAAATTAACAAAATACCAATAAAATAATGTAATTTTGGAAATAAAATATATATAGAAAATACACATATAATAACCTAAATACAAATAAAAATATACACATAAAATAATTTAAAATTAAATTAAATAAATATACAAAATAAACATAAAATAAAGTAAATTTGTAATGAAATATATGTACAAAATACACATAAAATAATGTCAATTTGTATGAAAATATACATACAAATACACATAAAATAACATGAATTTGTATGAAAATATGTATTCAAAATAAACATTAAATAATGTAAATGCGTATAAAAATATATATACAAAGTACATATAAAATAATGTATATTCATATCAAAATAAATCAACAAAATACCAATAAAATAATATATATTTAAATGAAAATAAATTTAAAAAATACACATAACATAACTAAAATTTGTTTTAAAATATATACAAAAATACCCAGAAATAATTTGAATTTGTGTGAAAATAGATGTACAAAATACACATAAAACTAGGTAAATATCTTTTGAAACATATATACAAAATACCCATAAAATATTATAAATTTGTGTCAAAATATATAAACAAATACACATAATATAATGAATATTTGTATAAAATATATATACAAAATACACATTAAATAATGGAAAAATGTATAAAAAATATATACAAAATACACATAGAATAATGTAAAATCGTATCAAAATAAATGAGCAGAATATCAATAAAATAATATAAATTTCTATGAAAATAAGGATGCAAAATACCCATAAAATAACGGATATTTGTATAAAAATATATATACAAAAATACAAATAAAATAATTCAATTTGTATGAAAATAAATATACAAAATGCACGTACAATAAGGTAAATTTGTATTGAAATAGATTTGCAAAATACACATCAAATAATGTAGATTTGTATTAAAATATATATACGAAAACACATAAAATAAAGTAAATTTCTATGAAAATATATATACAAAATACACATAGAATGATGTAAATACGTATAAAAATATATATACAAAATACTCCTAAAATAAGGTAAATTCGTCTCAAATTCATTAAACTAAATTTCAATAAAAGAATATATATATGTAGGAAAATAAATATACAAAATAATATATAAAATAACTAAAAATTTATATACATATAAAAAAATACACAAAAATAATTTTAGTTAGTATGGAAAGAGATATACAAAATAGACATAAAATAATGTAAATTTGTATGAAAATATATAAACAAATAGACATAAAGTAACATATATTTGAATAAAATATATATAGAAAATGCACATTAAATAATGTAGATATGTAAAATAAAATACATACAAAATACACATAGAATAATGAAAAATCATATCAAAATAAATACACAGAATATCAATAAAATAATGTAAATTTGTATTAAAATAAATATACAAAATGCACATACAATATGGTAAATTTGTATTGAAATATATATGCAAAACACACATAAAACAATGTAAATTTATTTCAAAATATATATACGAATACTCATAAAAAAAGCGTGAATTTCTAAAAAAATATATATAAAAAATACATACAAAAATAACTTAAATTCTTATGAAAATAAATATACAAAATACACATAAAATTAGGTAAATCTGTATTGAAATACATATACAAAATACACATTAAATAATGTAGATTTAAATGACAATATGTAAACAAATACACTTTAAATAACGTAAATTTGTTTAAAATATATATACAAAATACTCATTAAATAATGCAAATATGTATGAAAAAAATATATACAAAACACAAATAGAATAGTGTAAAATCGTATCAAAATAGTTTCACAGAATATTAATAAAATAATGTAAATTTGTATGAAAATAAAGATGCAAAATACCAATAAAATAACGCACTTTTTTTTATAAAATATATATACCTAAATACACATAAAATATTTAAATTTGTATTAAAAAAAATATTCAAAATGCACATTCATTAAGGTAAATTTGTATTGAAATAGAAATGCAAAATCCATATAAAACAATGTAAATTTGTTTCAAAATATATATACGAATACACAAAATAGCGTTGATTTCTATAAAAAATATATATACAAAATACACATAAAATGAAGTAAATACGTATAAAAAAATTTTATACAAAATACACGTAAAATAATGTAAATTGGTATCAAAATAGAAAAACAAAATACCAATAAAAGAATGAGTATTTGTATAAATAAAAATATACAAAATACACATAAAATAACGTAAATTTGTATAAAACTTTATACAAAAATGCACAAAAGTAATTAAATTTGTATGAAAATAGATATACAAAATTCTCTTAAAAAAATCTAAATTTGAATTGAAATACATATACAAAATACATAAAATAATATAAATTTGTATCAAACTATTTATACAAATACACATATAATAACGTAAATTTGTATAAAAATATATAAACAAAATACACATTAAATAATTTAAATACGTATAAAAGATATGTACAAAATATACATATAATAATGTAACTCGTATCAAGATAAATAAACAAAATACCTACAAAATAATGTAAATTTTTATGAGAAAGCATATACAAAATACACATAAAAGAACGGAAATTTCTATAAAAATAATTGTACAAAAATGCACATGAAATAAAGTAAATTTGCATAAAAATATATATACAAAACTCACATTAAATAATGCAAATGCGTATAAAAATATGTATACAAAATACCTATGGAATAATCTAAATTCTTATCGAAATAAATTAACAAAATACAAATAAAATAATGTAATTTTTGGATGAAAATATATATAGAAAATACACATAAAATAACAGAAATACAAATACAAATATACACATAAAATAATTTCATATTCAATGAAATAAATATACAAAATAAACATAAAATAAGGTAAGTTTGTAACGAAATATATGTACAAAATACACATAAAATAATGTAAATTTATTTGAAAATATATATACAAATACATATAAAATACCATGAATTTGTATAAAAAGACATATTCAAAATAAATATTAAATAATGTAAATGCGTATAAAAATATATATACAAAGAACATAAAATAATGTAAATTCGTATCAAAATAAATAAACAAAATACCAATAAAATAATATATATTTGAATCAAAATAAATTTACAAAATAAAAATAACATAACTAAAATTTGTATTAAAACATATACAAAAATACATAGAAATAATTTGAATTTGTATGAAAATAGATATACAAAATAAACATAAAACTAGGTAAATTTTTTTTGAAATATATAAACAAAATACCCATAAAATATTGTAAATTTTTGTAAAAATATATAAACAAATACACATAAAATAATGTAAATTTGTATGAAAAATATATACAAAATACACGTAGAATAATGTCAAATCGTATCAAAATGAATGAGCAGAAAATCAATAAAATAATGTAAATTTGTTTGAAAATAGAGATGCAAAATACCAATAAAATAAAGCTTATTTTTATAAAAATACATATACAAAAATAGACATAGAATAATTAGATTTGTATTAAAATTAATATACAAAATGCATATACAATAAGGTTAATTTGTATTGAAAAAATATGCAAAATACACATAAAAGTGAAAATTTGTTTCAAAATCTATATACGAATACACATAAAATAACGTAGATTTCTACAGAAATATATATACAAAATACACATAAAATGATGTAAATACGTATAAAGATATATATACAAAATAAATATTAAATAATGTAAATTCGCGTCAAATTAAATAAACAAAATATCAATAAAAGAATGTGTATTTGTATGAAAATAGATATACAAAATACACATAAAATAACCTAAATTTGTATAAAACTATATACAAAAACACTCAAAAATAATTTAAATTTGTATGAAAATAAATATACAAAATACACATAAAATTAGGTAAATTTACAAAATACACATAAAATAACCTAAATTTGTATAAAACTATATACAAAAATACACAAAAATTATTTAAATTTGTATGAAAATAAATATACAAAATACACATAAAATTAGGTAAATTTGTATTGAAATAAATATACAAAATACACATAAAATAATGTAAATTTGAATGAAAATATATAAACATATACACTTAAAATAATGTAAATTTGTATCAAATATATATACAAAATACACATTAAATAATGTAAATATGTATAAAAAATATATTCAAAACACAAATAGAATAATGTAAAATCGTATCAAAATAAATACACAGAAGATTAATAAAATAATATAAATTTGAATCAAAACTAAGATGCAAAATACCTATAAAATAACGCATTTTTAAAAAAAAATATGTATACAAAAACACATAAAATATTTGAATTTGTATTAAAATAAATATACAATATGCACATACAATAAGTAAAATTTGTTTTGAAATGGATATTCAAAATACATATAAAACAATGTAAATTAGATTTCTATAAAAATATATATACAAAATACACATAAAATTAAGTAAATACGTATAAAAAAATGTATACAAAATACACATAAAATAATGTAAACTCGTATCAAAATAAATAAACAAAATACTAATAAAAGAATGTGTGTTTGTATAAATATAAATATACAAAATACACATTAAATAACGTAAATTTATATAAAAATATATACAAAAATACACAGAAGTAATTAAATTTGTATGAAAATAGATATACAAAATACACATAAAATAAGCTAGATTTGAATTGAAATATATATACAAAATACATAAAATAATGTAAATTTGTATCAAAATACTTATACATATACACATATAATAACGTAAATATGTATAAAAATATATAAACAAAATACACATTAAATAATGTAAATACGTATTAAAAAAATATGTACAAAATACACAAATAATCATGTAATTCGTATGAAAATAAATAAACAAAATACAAATAAAATAATGTTAATTTGTATGCACAACATATACAAAACACACATAAATTACGGAAATTTCAATAAAAAACATATGTAAAAAAATGTACATAAAATAAAGTAAATTTGCATAAAAATATATATACAAAACACACATTAAACAATGTAAATGCGTATAAAAATATGTATACAAAATACCTATGAAATAGTCTAAATTCGTATCGAATTAAATTAACAAAATACCAATAAAATAAAGAAATTTTGGATGAAAATATATATAGAAAATACACATAAAATAACCTAAATACAAATACAAACATAAACATAAAATAATTTAAAATTGAATGAAATAAATATACAAAATAAACATAAAAAAAGGTAAATTTGTAATGAAATATATGTAAAAATACACATAAAATAATATAAATTTGGATGAAAATATATATACAAATACACATAAAATAACATGAATTTGTTTAAAATTGTTTCAAAATATATACGAATACACACAATAAATTAACGTTAATTTTTATGAAAACATAAATTCAAAATACACACAAAAAATATAAATACGTAGGAAAATATATATCCAAAATACTCATTAAATAATGTAAATTCGTATCAAAATAAATAAACAAAATTCCAATAAAAGAATGTATATTTGTAGGAAAATATATATACAAAACACAAATAAAATAACTAAAATTTGTATAAAAATATATACAAAAATACACAAAAATAATTTAAATTTGTTTGAAAATAGATATGCAAAATACACATAAAGTTAGGCAAATTATATTGAAATACATATACAAAACACACATAAAATGATGTAAATTTGTATGAAAATATATAAACAAATACACATAAAAAAACGTAAATTTGGATAAAATATATATACAAAATAAACATTAATAATGTAAATATGATTAAAAAAATATATATATACAAAATACACACAGAATAATGTTAAATCGTATCAAAATAAATAAACAGAATTTCAATAAAATAATGTAAATTTGTATGAAAATATATATACAAAACACAAATAAAATAACTAAAATTTGTATAAAAATATATACAAAAATACACAAAAATAATTTAAATTTGTTTGAAAATAGATATGCAAAATACACATAAAGTTAGGCAAATTATATTGAAATACATATACAAAACACACATAAAATGATGTAAATTTGTATGAAAATATATAAACAAATACACATAAAAAAACGTAAATTTGGATAAAATATATATACAAAATAAACATTAATAATGTAAATATGATTAAAAAAATATATATATACAAAATACACACAGAATAATGTTAAATCGTATCAAAATAAATAAACAGAATTTCAATAAAATAATGTAAATTTGTATGAAAATAAAGATGCAAAATACCCATATAATAACGCATATTTGCATAAAAACATATATACAAAAATACACATAAAAAAATTTAATTTGTATTAAAATAAATATACAAAATGCACATACAACAAAGTAAATCTGTATTGAAATAGATATGCAAAATACACATAAATAATGTAAATTTGGATCAAACTATATATATGAATACACATAAAATAGAGTACATTTCTATGAAAATATACATACAAAATACATTTAAAATGATGTAAATAAGTATAAAAATATATATACCAAATACACATAAAATAATGTAAATTCGTATCAAAATAAATAAACTAAATTCCGATAAAAGAACTTATATTTGTAGGAAAATAAATATACAAAATACACATAAAATAACGAAAATTTGTATAAAAATATATAAAAAAAAAACACAAAAATAATTTCAATTTGTATGAAAATAGATAGACAAAATACATATATAAGTAGTTAAATTTGTATTTAAATACATATACAAAGTACACATAGAATAATGTAAATTTGAAAGAAATGAAAACAAATACACATAAAATAACGTACATTTGTATAAAATATATATACAAAATAAACATAGAATAATGTAAAATCGTATCAAAATAAATACACACAATATATCAATAAAATAATATAAATTTGGATGAAAATAAAGATGCAAAATACCCATAAAATAAAGCATATTTTTATAAAAATACATATACAAAAATACACATAGAATAATCAAATTTGTATTAAAATTATTTTACAAAATGCACATACAATAAGGTAAATTTGTATTGAAAAAATATGCAAAATACACATAAAACAGTGTTAATTTGATAAAAAATATATATATACGAATACACATAAAATAACGTAGATTTCTATAGAAATAAATATACAAAATACACATGAGATGATGTAAATACGTATAAAAATATATATACAAAATACACATTAAATAAAGTAAATTCGCGTCAAAATATATAAACAAAATATTAATAAAAGAATGTGTATTTGTATGAAAATAATCATACAAAATACACATAAAATTAGGTAAATTATATACAAAACACAAGTAGAATAATGTAAAATCAAATCAAAATAAATACACAGTATATTAATCAAATAATGTAAATTGGTATGAAAATTAAGATGCAAAACACCCATAAAATAACGCATTTTTTTTTTAAATATATATACCAAAATACACATAAAAAATTAAATCTGTTTTAAAATAAATATACAGAATACATATACAATAAGGTAAATTTGTATCGAAATAGATATGCAAAATACATATAAGACAATGTAAATTTGTTCAAAATATATATACGAATACACATAAAATAACGTAGATTTCTATAAAAATGTATATACAAAATACACATAAAATGAAGTAAATACGTATAAAAAAAATGTATACAAAATACACATAAAATAATGTAAATTCGTATCAAAATAAATAAACAAAATACCAAGAAAAGAATGTGTATTTGTATAAATATAAATATACAAAATACACATAAAATAACGTAAATTTTTATAAAACTATAAAGAAAAATACACAGAAGTAATTAAATTTGTGTGAAAATAGATATACAAAATACACACAAAATAAACTAAATTTGAATTGAAATATATATACAAAATACACAAAAAAAGGAAATTTCTATCAAAATATTTATACAAATACACATATAATAACGTAAATTTGTATAAAAATATATATACAAAATACACATTAAATAATGTAAATAAGTATAAAAATATGAACAAAATACACATATAATCATTTAATTCGTACCAAAATAAATAAACAAAATACCAATAAAATAATGTAAATTTGTATGAGAAAACAAATACAAAATACACATAAAATAACGCAAATTTCTATAAAAATATATGAACAAAAATGCACATAAAATAAATTTGCATAAAAATATTTATACAAAACACACATTAGATAATGTAAATGAGTATAAAAATATGTATACAAAATACCTATGAAATAATCTAAATTCGTATCGAATTAAATTAAGATAATACCAAAAAAATAATGTAATTTTGGGTGAAAATATATATAGAAAATACACATAAAATAACCTAAATACAAATACAAATATACACATAAAATAATTTAAAATTGAATGAAATAAATATACAAAATAAACATAAAATAAGGTAAATTTGTAATGAAATATATGTAAAAATACACATATAATAATGTCAATTTGTTTGAAAATATATATACAAATACACATAAAATAACATGAATTTGTATAAAAATATGTATTCAAAATAAACATTAAAAAATGTAAATGCTTTTAAAAATATATATAAAAAGTACATATAAAATAATGTAAATTCGTATCAAAATAAATCAACAAAATACTAATAAAATTATATATATTTGAATCAAAATAAACTTACAAAATACACATAACATAACTAAAATTTGTTTTAAAATATATACAAAAATACCCAGAAATAATTTGAATTTGTATGAAAATAGATATACAAAATACATATAAAACTAGGTAAATTTCTTTTGAAATATATATACAAAATACCCATAAAATATTGTAAATTTGTGTCAAAATATATAAACAAATACACCTCAAATAATGTAAATTTGTATAAAATATATATACAAAAAACACATTAAATAATGGAAAAATGTATTAAAAATATATTTAAAATACACATAAAATAAAGTAAAATCGTATCAACATAAATGAGCAGAATATCAGTAAAATAATGTAAATTTCTATGAAAATAAAGATGCAAAATACCCATAAAATAACGGATATTTGTATAAAAATATATATACAAAAATACAAATAAAATAATTCAATTTGGATTAAAATAAATATACAAAATGCACGTAGAATAAGGTAATTTTGTATTGAAATAGATATGCAAAATACACATTAAATAATGTAGATTTGTATTAAAATACATATACGAAAACACATAAGATAAAGTAAATTTCTATGAAAATATATATACAAAATACACATAAAATGATGTAAATACGTATAAAAATATATATACAAAATACATCTTAAATAAGGTAAATTCGTCTCAAATTCAATAAACTAAATTTCAATAAAAGAATGTATATATGTAGGAAAATAAATAAACAAAATAATATATAAAATAACAAAAATTTTAAAAAATATATAAAAAAATACACTAAAATAATTTCAATTGGTATGGAAATAGATACGAAATACACATAAAGTAATGTAAATTTGTATGAAAATATATAAACAAATAGACGTAAAGTAACCTATATATATATATATATATATATATATATATATATATATATATATATATATATATATATATATATATATATATATATATAAAAAATATATATATAGAAAATGCACATTAAATAATGTAAATATGTAATATAAAATACTTACAAAATACACATAGAATAATGTAAAATCGTATCAAAATAAATACACAGAATATCAATAAAATAATGTATATTTGTATGAAAATAAAGATGTAAAATACCCATAAAAAAGCATATTTTTTTAAAAAATAAGTATACAAAAACACACATGAAATAATTAAATTTGTATTAAAATAAATATACAAAATGCACATGCAATATGGTAAATTTGTATTGAAATAGATATGCAAAACACACATAAAACATTGTAAATTTATTTCAAAATATATATACGAATACACATAAAAAAACATAAATTTCTATAAAAATATATATATAAAATACATACAAAAATACACAAAAAGAGTTTAAATTTGTATGAAAATAAATATACAAAATACACATAAAATTATGTAAATTTGTATTGAAATACATATACAAAATACATATAAAATAATGTAAATTTGAATAAAAATATATAAACAAATACACTTTAAATAACGTAAATTTGTATAAAATATATATATACAAAATATACATTAAATAATTCAAATATGTATGAAAAAAATATATACAAAACACAAATAGAATAGTGTAAAATCGTATCAAATTAGATACACAGAATATCAATAAAATAATGTATATTTGTATGAAAATAAAGATGCAAAATACCCATAAAAAAGCATATTTTTTATAAAAATAAGTATACAAAATTGTGATTCTTATTTCCATCTTTAAGTCTTTCTATTTTTTCCCTTGGTTTGATTTTTCCATTTATGAATCTATAAAACAGTTTAGGTTCTTCCTTGCACTTTTCAACAATATCCTTTTCATATCCTTTCTCTTCTTCTCTCCTTATTTTCATGTATTCATTTCTTGCTATCTTAAAATCTTCTATGTTCCTTTGATTCTTATTTCTTTTCAATCTCTTCCACACTTTGTCCCTTTTTTCCTTTGCATCTGCACATCTTGCATTAAACCAATCCTTCTTTCCTCTCTCTTTGGGTTTATACAATGGGACATATTTCACGACACCTGTTCCATACGCCTCCATAAAAATATCATACTTTTCCTGCACTTCCCTTGTTCTCTTAAACTTTTCCCAGTCTAGCTCCTCATAATATTTCTTAAGATTTTCCATGTCTGCCTTCCTATAGTTTCTCCTGTTTCTTTTATATGATTCATCCCCCTCAGTGCCTTCCTCCTCTGTTTCCATCTCTATTATCACATGACTGCTCTTTCCCAGGGGACACAATATCTTAATTCATTTAACAAGTGCATTCCCTTCGTTAACACCAGGTCCAGTCACGCCAGTTCGTCATCATTCCTGTATCTTGTGTTCTCCATCACCCACTGCATCATCAAGTTTTCCACAGTCAGTCTTAGAAATCTTTCCCCCCATGCCATTTCACTACCTCCACTTTCAAATGTTTCCCAATTTACCTCCTTACAGTTGAATTCTCAAACTAACAACACTCTTTTGTTTGCTTTGAGTAACCTACTCAAACTCTGAATGGTATCTTCAATCATGGTCTCATATTCTTCTTTGTTCCATGAGTTTGTTCTTGGTGGTACAGAGGTTGCTATTATCATGTATGTGTGTGCATGTGTGTGTGTGTGTGTGTGCATGTGTGTGTGTGTGTGTGTGTGTGTGTGTGTGTGTGTGTGTGTGTGTGTGTGTGTGTGTGTGTGGAGGGGGGGTCAGTCTTTTTCAGGGCTATAGTTTTTGGTGTATAAGCTGAACTTTTCTCCCCCAAACCAGTCTCAAAAGCCTCCTACATTCCAAATACAATCCCAGGAAGAATTAGAAAAAGCAAGATTTTGACATTTTCTATTAATGAAAGATGTTTTGGTAAGTCGAAGAATGGATTTGGTACCCTTCACTTCTCCTTTCCTTCTCTCTTCCTCCTTTCATCCCACTTCTCTCTTCATTCCTCCTCCTCCTCTCCTTCTGCCTTCCTGCTTTTGTCCAACCTCTCTCTTCATTCTCCTTCCCCCTTTCCTTTTCCCATTTTATTTTCACCCCACCTCTCTCTTCGTTCCTCCTCCTCCTTTCCTTCTCCCTCCTTTTGCTCCACCTCCTCCTCAGGACTCACCCTTGCGTCGAGAGCCTTGGTCCGCTTGCATCCCTCCTGGTACTCATCCTCCAGCAGCTCGTAGTTGTAACGCAGCTTCACCTCAAACGGGTCATCCCCAACCTCCATCAGCCAGTGACGAACCATGATCACAACGTTGTTTTATATGTATTTTGCATATCTATATCAATAAAAATTTACCTTATTGTATGTGCATTTTGTATATTTATTTTAATACAAATTCAATTATTTTTTGTGTGTTTTGGTATATATATTTTTTTTAAAAATGCGTTATTTTATGGGTATTTTGCATCTTAATTTTCATAAAAATTTACATAATTTTAATAATATTCTGTGTATTTATTTTGATACGATTTTACATTATTCTATTTGTGATTTGTATATATTTTTTTTATACATATTTACATTATTTAATGTGTATTTTGTATATATATTTTATACAAATTTACATTATTTTAAGTGTATTTGTTGATATATTTTCACTCAAATTTACATTATTTTTAGTGTATTTTGTATATGTATTTAAATACAAATTTACCTAATTTTATGTGTATTTTGTATATTTATTTTCATACAAATTTCAACTATTTTTGTGCATTTTTGTATATAGTTTTATACAAATTTAGGTTATTTCATGTGTATTTTGTATATCTATTTTCACACAAATACACATTCTTTTATTGATATTTTGTATTTTTGTTTATTTATTTTGAAGCGAATTTACATTATTTAATGTGTATTTTGTATATATATTTTTATACGTATTTACATCGTTTCATTTGTATGTTGTATATATATTTCTATAGAAATCTACATTGTTTTATGTGTATTCGTATATATATTTTGAAACAAATTTACTGTTTTATGTGTATTTTGCATATTTTTTCAATACAAATTTACCTTATTGTATGTACATTTTGTATATTAATTTTAATACAAATTTAATTATTCTATGTGTATTTTTTAATATGTATTTTTATTAAAATATGCTTTATTTTAAAGGTATTTTGCATCTTTATTATCATACAAATACACATTATTTGATTGGTATTCTGTGTATTTATTTTGAATCGATTTTACATTATTCTATGTGTATTTTGTATATATATATATATATATATATATATATATATATATATATATATATATATATATATATATATATATATATATATATATATATATATATTATACAATTGTACGTTACTTTATATATACATAAATATATATTTTGTATGAAATGTATTTAAATACAAATTTAACTAATTATATGTGTATTTTGTGTATCTCTTTTCATACAAATTGAAGTTATTTTTGTGAATTTTTCTATATATTTTTATATAAATTTTCGTTACTTTATGTGTATTTTGTATTTTTATTTTCCTAAAAATATACATTCTTTTATCGGAATTTTATTTATTTATTTTGATACTAATTTACATCATATGAAGTATATTTGGTATATATATTTTTATACTTATTTACATCATTTTATATGTATTTTGGATGTATATTTTCATAGAAAGTTACTCTATTTTATGAGTATTCTTATATATATTTTGATACAAATTTACATTATTGATGTGTATTTTGCATATCTATTTCAATACAAATTTACTTTATTGTATGTGCATTTTGTATATTTATTTTAATACAAATTTAATTATTTATAGGTATTTTAGGGAATATATTTTTATACAAATATGCGTTATTATATGGGTATTTTGCATCTTTATTCTCATACAAATTTACATTATTTTATTGATAATCTGTTTATTTATTTTGATACGATTTAACATTATTCTATGAGTATTTTGTATATATATTTTTATACATATTTAAGATATTTATTATACATTTTGTATAAATATTTTATCTAAATTTACGTTATTTTATGTGTATTAGTAATACAGTTTCATACAAATCTACATTATTTTATGTGTGTTTTGTATATGTATTTCAATACAAATTTGCCTAATTTTATGTATATTTTGCATATCTATTTTGAAACAAATTAAAATTATTTTTGTGTAGTTTTGTATATATTTTTATACAAATTTTAGTTATTTTATTTGTATTTTGTATATATATTTTCCTAAAAATATGCATTTTTTTTTTTGGAATTTTGTTTATTTATTTTGATACGAATTTACATCATTTTATGTGTATTTGTATATATATTTTCATACAAATTTACACTATTTTATGTGTATTTTTTCATATATTTCATTTCAAATTTACCTTATTTTATGTTTATTTTGTATATTTATTTCATTCAATTTAAAATTATTTAATGTGAATATTTGTATATGTATTTAGGTTATTTTATATGTATTTTCTATATATATTTTCATCCAAAATTACATTATTTTATTGGTATTTTCTTAAGATAATTTGATACGAGTTTAGATTATTTCATAGGTATTTTGTATACATGTTTTTAGACGCATTTACATTATTTAATGTGAGTTTTGTATATATATTTTTATGCAAATTTACTTTATTTTATGTGCATTATTGTACATATATTTTTATTGAAATTTGCGTTCATTATTTTATTGGTATTTTGTTTATTTATTTTGATACGAATTACATGATTATTTGTGTATTTTGTACATATTTTTTTATACGTCTTTACATTATTTAATGTGTTTTTTGTTTATATATTTTTATACAAATTTACGTTATTATAGTTGTATTTGTATAAATATTTTGATACAAATTGATATTATTTTATGTTTTTTGTATATATATTTCAATTCAAATTTAGCTTTTTTTATGTGTATTTTGTATATCTATTTTCATACAAATTTAATTACTTATGTGTATTTTTGTATATAGTTTTATATATATTTACACTATTTAATGTGTATTTTGTATATTTATATTTATACAAATACACATTATTTTATTAATATATATATATATATATATATATATATATATATATATATATATATATATATATATATATATATATATATATATATATATATATATATATATATATATTTATGTAAATTTACTTTATTTTATGTTTATTTGTTTATATATTTTGAAAGAGATTTACAATATTTTTGGGTATTTTGTATATACGTATATTTCAAAACAAATTTACCTAATTTTATGTGTATTTTTATATCTATTTTCATACAAATTAAAATTATTTCTGTGTCTTTTTGTATAGATTTTAATACAAATTTTAGTTATGTCATGTGTATTATGTTAATTTAAATTCACACAAATATATATTATTTTACTGGTATTTTGTTGATTTATTTTGATACAAATTTACATTGTTTTAAATGTAAGTTGTATATATATTTTTATACGTATTTACATTATTTAATGTGTATTTTGTATATATATTTTTATACAAATTTATGTTATTTTACGTGTATCTGTATATATATTTTGATACAAATCTACATTATTTTATGTGTATTTTGTGTTTATATTTCATTACAAATTTACCTTATTTTTATATTTATTTTCATTCAAATTTAAATTATTTTATGTGTATATATTTATTTGTACTTACGTTATTTTGTATGTATTTTCTGTATATATTTTCATTCAAAATTACATTATTTTATCGGTATTTTGTTCATTTAATTCGATACGAATTTAGATTATATCATGTGTATTTTCTATACATATTTTTATACGCATTTACATTATTTAATGTGTGTTTTATATATATATTTTTTATACAATTTTACTTCATTTTATGTGCATTTGTATTGTTGTTTTTTTATACAAATTTACATTATATTAAGTGTATTCTTTACTTTTTTTACTACAAATTTGCCTTATTTTATGTGTATTTTGTTTATTTATTTTCATACAAGTTTAAATTATTTTATGTGCATTTTTGTACATATATTTTCATACAAATTTGCATTATTTTATAAGTATTTTGTATATATCTTTTCATACAAATTTACATTTTTTATTGGTATTTTGTTTACGTATTTTGATACGAATTTACATTATTATATGTGTATTTTGTATACGTATTTTCATTATTTAATGTGTATTTTGTTTATATATTTAAAAAAAAATTACGTTATTTTATGCGTATTAGTTCAAATATTTTGATACAATTATACATTATTTTATGTATTTTGTATATATATTTCAATACAAATTTATGTTATTTTATGTATATTTTGTATATGTATTTTCAAACAAATTTAAATTACTTTTGTGTATTTTTGTACATAGTTTTATACAAATATACGTTATTTTATGTATATTTTGTATATTTATTTCCATACAAATTCACATTCTTCTATCGGTATTTTGTTTATTTATTTTGGTACAAAATTACATTATTTTATGTGTATTTTGTATATATATTTTTATACGTATTTATATCATTCTTTGTGTATTTTTTATATATATTTTTATAGAAATTTACATTTTTTTATGTGTATTCGTATATATATTTTGAAATAAATTTACATTGTTTGATGTGTGTTTTGCATATCTATTTCAATACAAATTTACCATATTGTATGTGCATTTTGTATATTTATTTAAATAGATTTTTTTTTTTTTTTTTTTTTTTGTATATATATTTTTATAAAAATATTCTTTTTTATAGGTATTTTGCATCTTTATTTTCATACAAATTTACATTATTTCATTGATATTCTGTGTATTTATTTTGAAACGATTTTACATTGTTCTATGTGGATTTATGTATATATTCTATTTTACATATTTACATTATTTAAAGTGCATTTTCTATATATATATTTTTTACAAATATACGTTACTTTATGTCTATTTGTTTATATATTTTCATACAAATTTACATTATTTCATGTGTATTTTGTATATGTATTTCAATACAAATTTAACTAGATTTATGTGTATTTTGTATATCTATTTACATACAAATTGAAATTGTTTTTGTTTATTTTTGAATGTATTTTTATACAAACTTTAGTTATTTTATAAATTATTTTGTATTTAGATTTTCCTACATATAAACATTCTTTTATTGAAATTTTGTTTATTGAATTTGATACGAATTTACATTATTTTAGGTTTATTTTGTAAATATATATTTATACGTATTTATATCATTTTATGTGTATTTTTTATATATATTTTCATAGAAATTAACGTTATTTTATGTGTTTTCGCATATATATATATATATATATATATATATATATATATATATATATATATATATATATATATATATATATATATATATATATATATATATATATATATATATATATATATATATATATATATATATATATATATATATATATATATATATATATATATATATATATATATATATATATTATTACAAATTTACATTGATGTGTATTTTGCATATCTATTTCAATACAAATTTACCTTATTGTATGTGCATTTTGTATATTTATTTCAATACAAATTTAACTATTTGATGTGTATTTTTGTATATATATTTTATACAAATTTGCGTTATTTTATGGTTATTTTGCATCTTTAATTTCATAAAAATTTACATTATTTTATTGATATTCTTTTCATTTATTTTGATACGACTTTACATTATTCTATGAGTATTTTGTATATATTTTTTTTATCCATTTTTCCATTATTTAATGTGTATTTTGTGTATATATTTCAAACAAATTTACGTTATTTCATGTGTATTTGTTGATATATTTTGAAACAAATTTACAATAATTTATGGGTATTTTGTATATATATTTCAAAAGAAATTTACCTAGTTTTATGTGTATTTTGTATATCTATTTTCATGCAAATTCGAATTATTTCTGGGTATTTTTGTATATATTTTAATACAAATTTTAGTTATGTGTATTTTGTAAATATATTTTCAATCAAATATATATTATTTTATTAGTATTTTGTTGATTTATTTTGATACGAATTTACATTATTTTATATGTACTTTGTATATATATTTTTATACGCATTTACGTTATTTAATGTTTATTTTGAATATATATTTTTATACAAATTCATGTTATTTTATGTGTATTTGTATATATATTTGCATACAAATTTACACTATTTTATGTGTATTTTGTACATATATTTCATTACAAATCTACCTTATTTTATGTTTATTTTGTATATTTATTTCATTCAATTTTAAATTATTTTATGTGTATATTTGTATTTGTATTTAGGTTATTTTATGTGTATTTTCTATATATATTTTCATCCAAAATTATATTATTTTATTGGTATTTTGTTAATTAATTCGATACGAATTTAGATTATTTCATAGGTATTTTGCATACATATTTTTATACGCATTTACATTATTTAATGTGTGTTTTGTATATATATATTTATGCAAATTTACTTTATTTTATGTGCATTTTTGTACATATATTTTTATAGAAAATTGCTTATTTTATGTGTATTTAGAATATGTTTTCTCATAAAAATTTACATTATTTTATTGGTATTTTGTTTATTTATTTTGATACGAATTACTTGATTATATGTGTATTTTGTACATTTTTTTACACGTATTTATATTATTTAATGTGTATTTCGTTTATATATTTTTATACAAATTTACGTTATTATATGCGTATTTGTATAAATATTTTGATACAAATTTACATTACTTTATGTATTTTGTATATTTATATTTGTACAAATACACATTATTTTTTGGTATTTTGTTTATTTATTTTGATAGGAATTTACATTATTTAATGAGTATTTTGTATACATTTTTTTTATACGTATTTAGTTCATATTATGTGTATTTTGTATATATATTTTTAAAGGAATTCTACGTTATTTTATGTGTATTCGTATATATATTTTGAAACAAATTTACATTGTTTTATATGTATTTAGCATATCTATTTCAATAGAAATTTACCTTATTTCATGTGCATTTTGTATATTTATTTTAATACAATTTTAAATATTTTATGTGTATTTTGGTATATATTTTTATAAAAAATGCGTTATTTTACTGGTATTTTGCATCTTTATTTTCATACAAATTTACATTATTTTATTAATATTGTGTAATTATTTTGATACGATTTTATATTATTCTATTTGTGTTTTGTATAAATTTTTTATATATAATTACATTATTTAATGCGTATTTTGTATATATATTTTATACAAATTTACGTTATTTTAAGCGTATTTGTTTATATATTTTCAATCAAATTTTATATGTATTTTGTATATGTATTTCAAAACAAATTTACCTTATTTGATGTAAATTTTGTATATTTATTTTCATACAAATTTAAACTATTTTTGTGTATTTTTGTATATAGTTTTATATTTTTGTATATATATTTTTATACTTATTTACCTCATTTTATATGTATTTTGTATGTATATTTTCATAGAAATTTACTCTTTTTTATGTGTATTCGTATATATATTTTGATACAAATTTACATTATTGATGTGTATTTTGCATATCTATTTCAATACAATTTACTTTATTGTATGTGCATTTTGTATATTTATTTTAATACAAATTTAATTATTTTTTATGTATTTTTTTATGTATATTTTTATACAAATATGTGTTATTATATGGGTATTTTGCATCTTTATTTTCATATAAATTTACATTATATTTTGATATTCTGTTTATTTATTTTGATACGATTTTATATTATTCTATTAGGCCAGTCAATAGGGGAGGAAAAAAGGCCGAATAAGGAAAAAATTCATGGAAAGCTGGAACAAGCTTCATTATCTTTGTAATAGGGTACTTAATAACATATTAATTTTGCACCCCTCTACCGCCACGGATTTGGCCGCCATCTTGGAAAAATGGCGGCGAAAAACAGTTTTTTGCAAATATCTCGCTTAGGACTGAATTTAGCTGAAAGTTTACTGATACAAAAAATAATCTTCATAAAATTTCCTATAAAATCTCCTTTATTCATTTTTTCTATTTATTGCACCGTTTTGGTGCTAGGAGTACGATAATATTTGAATAGAGTCAAACCCATAGGAGCTGCCATGACAGGAGTAAAAATACGACTTGTCCAATGTCCATCTTTGATGAGATAGGAATGCGCAAAACCAAGAAATCCGTGATGTATGAACTATTTGCACCTCTTAGTGACACAGGAATTGTTGGAGATACGGTTTTTGTTATTGATGGAGGATTTCTGATGCATCGAGTTGTTTGGCTAAAAGGAGAGATGATTTCAGCCATTCTAAAGAGGTACACTGAATATATAAAGAACCACTACAAGAGAAATGCCATTGTTATATTTGATGGATATCCAGAAAATCTAGCAGACAAAAGTACAAAATGTGCTGAGCGTGCTCGGCGAATGATTTGTTCTACCACAGACACAATGTTTGATGAAACAATGCCCGTAACAACAAGTCAAACCAGGTTTCTTTCAAATGAGAGAAATAAGAGCCGGCTTATTACAATGCTCACCACTAGACTGATCAATGAGGGTTATACAGTAAAACAGGCTACTGAAGATGCAGACAGATTGATTGTTACTACTGCTATTGAAGAATCTACCATGGCTGAATCAGTAACAATCGTAGGAGAAGATGTAGACCTCTTAATCATCCTTACAGCCTTGGTTGGATCAAGGACAAATATATACATCTTAAAACCAGGCAGAGGAAATACAGAAAGCAAGCTGTACACACCAACCTCCATGAAATATGGATCAGTCATCAAGGACAACATTCTCTTATTACATGCATTTAGTGGGTCCGACACTACTTCTGCCTTTTTTAGACAGGGAAAACTTAAGTTCATAAGGCTTATGGAAAAACATGAAGAATTAAAAGATCTTGTTGCTGTCTTTAAAGAACCATCTGCTGAATCTGCAAAGATTGCTGAAGCAGGAAAGAATTTCATTCTTCACTTATATGGGCATAATGAACGTGAATCCCTTTCTGATTTGAGATATGTGTGCTATGCTCAGTCATTCATTAAGAGTAAATTCACTTTGGGTTCTCTGCCTCCTACAGATGCAGCTGCTCGATTTCATTCCTTACGTACATATCACCAAGTGCAGAAGTGGTTGGGAAATGACTTGTCTCCAACAAATTGGGGTTGGAATGCAACTACAAAAGGATTGGTTCCAGTCACTACAGATAAAGACCCAGCTCCACCAGACCTACTCAACATTGTGTCATGCAAATGTGCTAAAGGTTGCATGACTGCCACCTGCAGCTGTAGAAAGGCAGGATTAAAATGCTCTGTGATATGTGTTTCTTGCAAGGGGCTGTCATGTTCAAACTCTGATGTAATTGATGATGAAGAGGACTGTGACGATCCCCTTGATGCCACATTAGAAAACTTCTTGATGTCAGAGAGTGAAGAAACTCATGGAATAGAATAATCAGAATATATTATAGGAGGGCCAGCGACCCACTCCTAATAAAAAGCAAATACAGTTAAAAAAAACAGTGAACAAACCTCCCTGGGGAGGTTGGTTCATGGCCACCCTGCAAGGGATGAAGGTGTCAGACAAGAGATAGATAGATAGATACATGCCAGGCTGTTATCTTATCTTACAGCCATTCTACAAAAGAACCAAACTACTTGTCATTACTTTCCTATGAAGAAAAAGGTGGTTCGCTATACTACCCATGACGAGAAAACCAATGCTATCCTGGAAATCAATACTTCTAATTGTGCAGCAAGAACTGGTAAAGCATTGTTTAAATGGATAACTTCATAATTTGGGTGGATGGTTGGGTGCAAGGGTTGTAACTCTGCCAGTGAGCATTCACGGTCTGTCCTAAGCCAGAAACAAAAAGAGGAAATACACCCTTGAGACAAATTTTGGAGATTGGGGGTATAGGCAAAACAAGCCGCAAACATTTTCATAGGCTTGGCACGAAAACGGTGTGACATATCAAAAATATGCATAGAAGAGTAATTATAGGAAATTTTGCGTAGATTATTTTATGTATTGACATATTTTCTGGTAAAGTGAGTCCCAAGCGAGATATTTGCAAAAAACTATTTTTCGCCACCATTTTTCCAAGATGGCGGCCTAATCCGGGACGGTAGAGGGGTGCAAAATTAATATGTTATTAAGTACCCTATTACAAAGATAATGAAGCTTGTTCCAGCTTTCCATGAATTTTTTCCTTATTCAATCCCCTATTGACTGGCCTATATGTGTATTTTGAATATATATTTTTATACATATCTACATTATTTAAAGTATATTTTGTATATATATTTTATGCAAATTTACGTTATTTTATGTGTATTTGTTTATATGTTTTCATACAAATTTAAATTATTTTATGTGTATTTTGCATATCTATTTCCAAACAAATTTATATTATTTTTGTGTATTTTTTTTTTAATTTTTGTAAAAAAAAAATGTTATTTTATTTTTATTTTGTATATATATTTTCCTACAAATATACATTCTTTTATTGGAATTTTGTTTATTTATCTTGATACGAATTAACATTATATTATGTGTATTTTGTATATATATTTTTCTACGTATTTACATTATTTTATGTGTATTTTGTATATATATTTTTATAAAAAAATTACGTTATTTTATTGTGTGTATTCGTATATATTTTGATACAAATTTACATTATTTGATGTGTATTTTGCATATCTATTTGAATACAAATTTACCTTATTGTATGTGTATTTTGTATATTTATTTTAATACAAATTTAATTATTTTATGTGTATTTTTGTATTTGTATTTTTTTTATATATGAGCTATTTTATTGGTATTTTGTATCTTTATTTGCAAGAATTTCTGCATTACTTTATTGATATTCTGTATATTTATATTTATACAATTTTACATTATTCTATGTGTATTTTGTATATATTTTCCTTACATATATACATTATTTAATGTACATATTGTATATATATATATATATATATATATATATATATATATATATATATATATATATATATATATATATATATATATATATATATATATATATATATATATATATTACTTTTTTATGTAAATTTATGTTATTTTATGTTAATTGTTAATATATTCTGATAGAAATCTACAATATTTTATAGATATTTTGTATATACGTATATTTCAAAACAAATTTACCTGATTTTATGTGTATTTTGTATATCTGTTTTCATATAAAATTTAAATTATTTTTGTATTTTTTTGTATAGATTTTAATACAAATTTTAGTTATGTTATTTGTATTTTGTAAATTTAATTTCACACAAATATATATTATTTAATTGGTATTTTGTGGATTTATTTTGATTGGAATTTACATTGTTTTATGTGTAATTTGTAAATATATTTTTATACGTATTTACATTATTTAATGTGTATTTTGTATATATATTTTTATACACATTTATGTTATTTTACGTGTATTTGTATATATATTTTGAAACAAATCTACATTATTTTATGTGTATTTTGTATATATATTTCATTACAAATTTGCTTTAGTTTATGTTTATTTTTATATTTATTTTCATTCAAATTTAAATTATTTTATGTGTATATATTTATTTGTATTTACGTTATTTTATGTGTAATTTCTATATATATTTTTACTCAGAATTACATTATTTTATCGGTATTTTTGTTCATTTATTTCGATATGAATTTAGATTATTTCGTGTGTATTTTCTATACATATTTTTATACGCATTTACATTATTTAATGTGTGTTTTGTATATATATTTTTTATACAATTTTACTTCATTTTATGTGCATTTGTGTTGTTGTTTTTTATACAAATTTACATTATTTTAAGTGTACTCTCTACTTTTTTTACTACAAATTTATCTTATTCTATGTGTATTTTGTTTATTTATTTTCATACAAATTTAAGTTATTTTATGTGCATTTTTGTAAATATATTTTTATAGAAATCTGCGTTATTTTGTGTATTTTGTATATATTTTTTCATTCAAATTTACATTTTTTATTGGTGTTTTGTTTACGTATTTTGATAGGAATTTACATTATTATATGTGTATTTTTTATATATTTTGTATACGTATTTTCATTATTTAATGTGTATTTTGTTTATATATTTTAAAACAAATTAACGTTATTTTATGCGTATTTTTTTAAATATTTTGATACAAATATACATTATTTTATGTATTTTGTATATATATTTCAATACAAATTCAGTTTATTTCATGTATATTTTGTATATCTATTTTCATACAAATTTAAATTACTTTTGTGTATTTTTCTATATAGTTTTACAAATTTACGTTATTTTATGTGTATTTTGTATATTTATTTTCATACGAATTCACATTCTTCTATTGGTATGTTGTTTATTTATTTTGGTACGAATTTACATTATTTTATGTGTATTTTGTATATATATTTTTGGTAAAGATTCGTATTAGGTCCGTGCCAGTATCTCATAATCTTCTTTATGAAACACCAGTATCTCTTCATATATCTTTTCTACAAACCTTCAACAGTCATGAAAACGCTTTGAAAATCCAATTCAAGGACTTTTTTTTTTACTCTTGCAAATAGGGGATAATGTTTACGAAAGCGCGTCGCCTCCTCTGCTGGCCGCGGCGACGCTGCAGCCGCCGCAGCCGCAAAATAGCTCGCAGAGGGCTTAGGGTCGGGGAGTATATTTAAACTACTCCAACCGAGCTTTACGACCTACTAACGGGGGGGCTGCGCCCCCCTCGACCCCCCCTTCTAACTAGAGGGGGGCTGCGCCCCCCCCTGGACCCCTCCCTCATGTATATATGACTTATTTCAGCGAGGAGGTATTTCTCGCAACACCCGCTGCAGCGTCGCCGCGGCCAGCAGAGGAGGCGACGCGCTTTCGTAAACATTATCCCCTATTTTCAAGATTAAAAAAAATCCTTGAATTGGATTTTCAAAGCGTTTCCATGACTGTTGAAGGTTTGTAGAAAAGATATATGAAGAGGTACTGATGTTTCATAAGGTAGGTAATGAGATACTGGCACGGACCTAAAACGAATCTTAACCTATATTTTTATACGTATTTACATAATTTTGTGTGTATTTTCTATATATTTTTTTTTATAGAAATTTAGTTTTTTTTATGTGTAATCCTATATATCAGCTTCCTCGAAGCTAGGCGTTCTGTACAGTCTCCGCCAGTTCATCTCCCCTGCACAGTTGCTGTCCATATACAGGTGCCTTGTCCGCCCTCGTATGGAGTATGCATCTCATGTGTGGGGGGCTCCACTCACACAGCTCTTCTGGACAGAGTGGAAGTTAAGGCTCTTCGTCTCATCAGCTCTCCTCCTCATACTGATCCTCCTCTCTTTCTATCTTCTATCGATATTTCCACGCTGATAGCTCTCCTGAACTTGCTAACTGCATGCCTCCCCCCTTTCCGCGGCCCCGCTGCACTCGACTTTCTACTCATGCTCATCCCTATACTGTCCAAACCTCTTATGCAAGAGTTAAACAGCATCTTCACTCTTTCATCCCAGACGCTGGTAAACTCTAAAACAATCTTCCTTCATCTGTATTTATTCCTCCCTACGACTTGAACTCTTTCAAGAGGAGGGTATCGGGACATCTCTCCTCCAGTATTTGACCTTGCTTTTGGACACCTCTTTTGTTTCTTTTTTAGAAGCAGCGAGTAGCGGGCTTTTTTTTATTATTGTTTTCTATTTTTGTATATATATATATATATATATATATATATATATATATATATATATATATATATATATATATATATATATATATATATATATATATATATATATATATATATATATATATATATATATATATATATATATATATATATATATATATATATATATATATATATATTTTTTTTTTATACAAATTTAAATTATTTTATGTGTTTTGCATATGTTTCAATACAAATTTATCATATTGTATGTGCATTTTGTATATTTATTTTAATACAAAATTAATTATTTGATGTTTATTTTTGTATATATATATTTTTATAAAAATATGCTTTTTTATGGGTATTTTGCATCTCTATTTTCATACAAATTTACATTATTTTATTGATATTCTGTGTATTTATTTTGATACGATTTTACATTGTTCTATGTGTATTTTGTATATATTTTATTTTACATATTTACATTATTTAATGTTCATTTTCTATATATATTTTATACTAATATACGTTAATTTATGTCTATTTGTTTATATATTTTCATACAAATTTACATTATTTAATGTGTATTTTGTATATGTATTTCAATACAAATTTATTTTTTATGTGTATTTTGTATGACTATTTTCATACAAATTGAAATTCTTTTTGTGTATTTTTGTATATATTTTTATACAAATTTTAGTTATGTCATATAATATTTAGTATATTTATTTTCCTACATATATACATTCTTTTATTGAAATTTAGTTTATTGAATTTGATACGAATTTACCTTATTTTAGGTGTATTTTGTATATAAATTTTTATATGTATTTACATCATTTTATGTGTATTTTTTATATTTTTATATTTTTTATATTTCGTATATATATTTTAATACAAATTGACATTATTTGATGTGTATTTTGCATATCTATTTCAATACAAATTTACCTTATTGTATGTGCATTTTGTATATTTATTTTAATACAAATTTTGTTATTTTATGTGTATTTTTGTATATATATTTTTATACAAATATGCGTTATTTAAAGGATATTTTACATCTTTATTTTCATAGAAATGTACATTATTTTATTGATATTCTGTTCATTTATTTTGATACGATTTTACGTTATTCTATGTGTATTTTGTATATATTTTTTATACATTTTTCCATTATTTGATGTGTATTTTGTATATATATTTCATACAAATTTACGTTATTTTATGTGTATTTGTTTATATATTTTGACACAAATTTACAATATTTTATGGGTATTTTGTATATATATTTCAAAAGAAGTTAACCTAGTTATATATATATTTTGTATATCTATTTTCATACAAATTCAAATTATTTTTGGGTATTTTTGTATATATTTTAAAACAAATTTTAGTTATATTATATGTATTTTGTAAATATATTTTCATTCAAATATATATTATTTTATTGGTATTTTTCTGATTTATTTTGATACGAATTTACATTATTTTATATGTACTTTGTATATACATTTTTATAAGCATTTACATTATTTAACGTTTATTTTGAATACATATTTTTATACAAATTCATGTTATTTTATGTGTATTTGTATATATATTTCATACAAATTTATATTATTTTATGTGTATTTTGTATATATATTTTATTACAAATTTACCTTATTTTATGTTTATATTGTATATTTATTTCATTCAATTTTAAATTATTTTATGTTTATATTTGTATTTTTATTTCGGTAATTTTATGTGTTTTCTCTACATACATTTTCTTCCAAAATTACATTATTTTATTGGTATTTTGTTCATTTAATTCGATACGAGTTTAGATTATTTCATAGGTATTTTGTATACATTTTTTTATACGCATTTACATTATTTAATGTGTGTTTTGTATATATATTTTTATGCAAATTTACTTTATTTTATGTGCATTTTTGTACAAATATTTCTATAGAAATTAGGGTTATTGTATGTGTATTTTGTATGTATTTTGTTTATTTATTTTGATACGAATTACATGATTACTTGCGTATTTTGTACAATTTTTTTATACGTATTTACATTATTTAATGTGTAATTTGTTTATATATTTTTATCCAAATTTATGTTATTATATGTGTATTTGTATAAATATTTTGACACAAATTTACATTATTTTATTTATTTTTTATATATATTTCAATTCAAATTTAGCTTATTTTATGTGTATTTTGTATATCTATTTTCATACAAATTTAATTACTTTTGTGTATTTTTGTATATAGTTTTATAGAAATTTACGTTATTTTATGGATATTTTGTATATTTATATATATACAAATACACATTCTTTTATTAGTATTTTGTTTGTTTATTTTGATACGAATTTACAATTTTTTATGTGTAATTTGTATACTTTTTTAACGTATTTACTTCATTTTATGTTTATTTTGTATATATATTTTTAAGAAAATATTTTGCATCTTTATTTTCATACAAATTTACATTATTTTATTAATATTCTGTGTATTTATTTTGATACGATTTTACATTATTCTATTTGTGTTTTGTATATATTTTTTTTTATACATATTTACATTATTTAATGTGTATTTTGTATATATATTTTAAACAAATTTACGTTAATTTAAGTGTATTTGTTTATATATTTTCATTCAAATTTACATTATTTTATGTGTATTTTGTAAATGTATATCAATACAAATTTACCTAATTTTATGTGTATTTTGTATATTTATTTTCATACAAATTTAAATTATTTTTTTGTATTTTTGTATATAGATTTATACAAATTTACGTTATTTTATGTGAATGTTGTATATCTGTTTTCATACAAATACACATTCTTTTATTGATATTTCGTTTATTTATTTTGGCACGAATTTACATTATTTAATGTGTATTTTGTATATATTTTTATACGTATTTAAATCATTTCATGAGTATTTTGTATATATATTTTTATTGAAATCTACGTTATTTTATGTGTATTCGTATATATATTTTGAAACAAATTTACATTGTTTGATGTCTATTTTGCGTATTTTTTTCAATACATATTTACCTTATTTTATGTGCATTTTGTGTATTAATTTAAATACAAATTTAATTATTCTATGTGTATTTTTGTATATGTTTTTTTTTATAAAAACGTGCCTTATTTTATGGGTATTTTGCATCTTTATTTTCATGCACATTTACATTATTTTATTGATATTCTGTGTATTTATTTTGATACGATTTTACATTATTCTATGTGTTCTTTGTATATATATTTTATACAAATGTACGTTATTTTATGTGTATTTGTTTTCATTTCATACAGATTTTATGTGTATTTTGTACATGTACTTAAACACAAATTTAACTTTTTATATGTGTATTTTGTATATCTTTTTTTCATACAAATTGAAATTATTTTTGTGTATTTTTGTATATATTTTTATAAAAATTTTCGTTATTTAAGGTGTATATTGTATATTTATTTCCCTACAAATATACATTCTTTTATTGGAATTTTGTTTATTTATTTTGATACGAATTTACATTGTTTTAGGTGTATTTGGTATATATATTTTTATACTTATTTACATCATTTTACATGGATTTTGTATGTATATTTTCATAGAAATTTACTCTATTTTATGTGTATTCGTATATATATTTTGATATAAATTTACATTATTTATGTGTATTTTGCATATCTATTTCAATACAAATTTACCTTATTGTATGTGTATTTTGTATATTTATTTTAAGACAAAATTAATTATTTAGGTGTATTTTTTTAAATATATATATTTTTTTTAAATATGAGTTATTTTATGGCTATTTTTCATCTTTATTTTCAGAATTTTTTACATTACTTTATTGATATTCTGTATATTTATATTGATACAATTTTACATTATTGTATATGTATTTTGTATATATTTTCCTTAAATATTTACATCATTTAATGTATATTTTGTATATATATATATATATATATATATATATATATATATATATATATATATATATATATATATATATATATATATATATATATATATATATATATATATATATATATATATATATATATATATATATATATATATATATATATATATATATATATATATATATATATATATATATATATATATATATATATATATATATATATATATATATATATATATATATATATATTTTTTTAGTTTTGCTTAGTGTGGAAAACCTGTCTATTGGTGAGAAAACACTGTGTGTAAAGTTATTTTGATCTGAGTTAATATCTTCAGGTGGCACATATCGGTCAAAGTTTGGGAAAATGGCAAAAAATAGCATTTAAAAAAAAATACAAGTAAAAACAATATTAGCAACCATTTTATTGGGTAGGGATCTGTTGGTTAATAATAGCCCAAAGAATGGTGTGTAAAAATTCCAGCTTAAAAAAGGAATATTTTCAGGTGGCACATTCAAGTCAAAATAATACATAAGTGGCCAAAATTCGTACTTTGCTATTTTTTGCATCACTTCTGGGAAATAATTTGGACATCTATATATGTTCAGGTGATCACAAATAGATATTTTTACAGCTTTTAGCATATTATTGATGAAAATATCATTCAACAATAATAACCCAGAACTCACCACGAGGAGGTAGCTGTAAGACGAGTTCCACCCTAGCTCCATCCCAACCACCCTACCTTTAAAGCTAGAGTTGTCTAAAGCTTATATTGTGCTTTGTTTTCATAAGCTGGCATCTTTTTCCTTGATGCTAATGTTGTTCGGATGTATCCATCACGCCTTTCCTCACCACATACCTTCTCAGAAGCTTCTGTCACAAGTTTTATTAGACGTTCTACTGCCTGAGTATGGCACGGGAGATCTGTTAGGCCTTGGTAGGCTTCCTGTGATTTAATTAGCTCTTCTATTTGGGTTTCTGAAATCTCTTTTGTCAGTGGAGGCTCAGTTATGTCATCTTGCCATTCTATCATGTCAAAATAATTTTGAGCATTGAATTTGATTGGTGGAACTTTAAATCTTCTGACTTCCCCTTGGTTCTTGCTCTTTCTTGCTTTAAGTATCCGCCGCCATCCAAGTTCACGGATGTGACTTCTGTCATCTGCAACCATTGCAATAAGTATGTTTTCATGATGACAGAAGTAACCATTTCTTTGAAGGATGGGCTTTACTATTTCTTGAGTTTGAACACTTAAACTTCTCATTCGCACAATCGTCTCATGCATGTGATTTGCCCCATGGATAATAAAGGGTTCACTCTTAATCTTAAACCACATTGGACTGTAAACGTGCATTATGAATTTGACTATTTCCATCAGGTTCTCAGATGGATTCTCTGTTGAAATATATAGTCTCAAGATCCTGTTGGCTGTAGTTACCCATCGTGAATGTGACATCTTTCCCGGACTTCGACTAGCTAATGACTTTTCACAGGTTCCTTGAGAGACAGCTTTGCAAATGTCCAGCAAATATTGCTGATCTGTACTCAAGTCATTTATATTTGGGAACGTGGAGAAGTAGTCAGATTGTTCAGGGGCATAATTTGCAACAGGAAGCTTCTCGCAATCATTAAGCTGCTTTCCTATGTCACCAGTTAAACCTGTAGGGCCGGAAGTCTTGCCGTCCAGAGAAGTTACAAGATGTCGAAGCGGAAGCTCATTTTCATGAAGAAGACAGATTACCCATTGAAGTGGCCTTCAAGAATTATTTCCATGCAGGAAATAATGCCATTTTTTAGTCCAGTGTTTGTCACTGTGCCATCACATCCAACTGCTTTTAGTTCAGCAGTATCAATATTTTCTTTTTCAAGATATTTCATTATGGCAGTGGTTATATTCAAAGCAGAACCAGATGTAGGAGTTACATGACCTAAAAATTCTGAGCCTGGTTCTTGTAGCAGAGCTATGTGTTCTTCTGTAATGATGTTGAGTGATTTCTTGGCACCTCTCTCTTCTTGAGTGCGAGTTTTGTCCTTGCGACCATCAAAATAGAGAGCCTTAAGAGGAATCTTGGGTCTTGAATCTTTCTGTCTTACGAGATTTCGATCTTAGCCTAGTAACTTTGTGACGGTCGATTATTGATTCCTTATTTTCATCACTGATTATCCCATAATCTTGCAAAACAGAAGTTGCTATTAAAGCCGCTGAACGGTTGGAGATACCAGTTCTGTCGCACACAGCTCCTAGTGATGGCAAATCTCTTACAACTTTTTTTCTTCTTTGTACTAAGCTTGAGTCGATCTGATAGCTCTTCTTCAAAGTCAGAAGCGTCGCTTGTAGTACATGAGCTAGTAGGTGATGATCCTGGTTCAAAATTTTCAAAATTATTCTTGCTTGTGCTCACCTCTGTCATGCTGGAACGATCTTTTCTTTGTCTGATAACTTTCTTGATATTGGCTGCAGTTGTTTTCTTGTCTAAACCGCCAATAACCATTGTTCTTGATCCTCTTTGATTAATTAAGAACGGTCTTTCTGCTTGAGGTACTTTATGTTCCTTAGCACAAGTGCATTTATCAAAATCAGTGCACTTGCAACAGGCAATATCAAATAATTGCCTTGACTTTTCCTGGAATAACAGCAACTTTTTCTTAAATGAATCTGAATTTCTCCTGTTCTTATTTACTTTAAGTAAGCTCTTGTACTGACTATGTAAGGTGCTTATCATATCATATATCCTTTTTCTAGAAACAATTGGTATAGATGAGGATTGCCATATATTGATCAACTTGGATGTGAGGCTTTCAGTAATGAGTTTGTGTGGAGGATCCTTACCTGTTGTCTTTATATCATTCCTATGCCACAGATAAGCCCTTAGAATGGCCCCAAATGTTGGAAGCTCATTTTGAACTAATTCTGCTTGCTGGCCAGCTATAGGGCACATTGTTTTCTCTCTTGTCAGTGGATGCTGGGTGCTCTTGGACATAGTGACAAGTCTCTTGATATCCAATAGCCTCCAAATGTGCAAGAGCGAGGAGCGCAGGTCCTCTCTCCACTAGTGCTGGGTAGCAACTGACAGTGCTGACTCAGTGACACGCTCTGTGCTCCCACAAGCTTCACACAATGATTACCGAGAAATAGTCCCTACCAAGGTTAGTCAAGGTTAGTCATTGTATGCAATGCTTTGCAAAGATATGCAGATTATAGATGTCCAAATTATTTCCCAGAAGTGATGCAAAAAAATAGCAAAGTACGAATTTTGGCCACTTATGTATTATTTTGACTTGAATGTGCCACCTGAAAATATTCCTTTTTTAAGCTGGAATTTTTACACACCATTCTTTGGGCTATTATTAACCAACAGATCCCTACCCAATAAAATGATTGCTAATATTGTTTTTTACTTGCATTTTTTTTTTAAATGCTATTTTTTGCCATTTTCCCAAACTTTGACCGACATGTGCCACCTGAAGATATTAACTCAGATCAAAATAACTTTACACACAGTGTTTTCTCACCAATAGACAGGTTTTCCACACTACCCAAAAGCAAAACTAAAAAAAAATGTCAAATCGAGCCGCCCTAATATATATATATATATATATAGATACATATAGATATATATATATATATATATATATATATATATATATATATATATATACATACATATATATATATATATATATATATATATATATATATATATATATATATATATATATATATATATATATATATATATATATATTACGTTAGTTTATTTTTATTTGTTTATATATTTTGATAGAAATTTACAATATTTTATGGGTATTTTGTATATACGTATATTTCAAAACAAATTTACCTAATTTTATCTGTATTTTGTATATCTATTTTCATACAAATTTAAGTTATTTCTGTGTTTTTTTGTATAGTTTTTAATACAAAGTTTAGTTATATCATGTGTATTTTGAAAAATTAATTTCACACAAATATATATTATTTTATTGGTATTTTGTTATTTTATTTTGATACGAATGTACATTATTTCATGTGTTATTTGAATATATATTTTTATTAGTATTTACATTATTTAATGTGTATTTTGTATATATATTTTTATACAAATTTATGTTATTTTACGTGTATTTGTATATATATTTTGATACAAATCTATATTATTTCATGTGTATTTTGTATATATATTTCATTACAAATTTGCCTTTTTTTATATTTATTTTTATATTTATATTCATTCATATTTATAAAAAAAAATTGTGTATATATTTATTTGTATTTACGTTATTTTATATGTATTTTCTATATATATTTTCATTCAAAATTACATTATTCTATCGGTATTTTTGTTCATTAATTTCGATACGAATTTAGATTATTTCATGTGTATTTCCTATACATATTTTTATACGCATTTACATTATTTAATATGTGTTTTGTATATATATTTTTTATACAGTTTTACTTCATTTTATGTGCATTTGTGTTGTTTTTTTTTATACAAATTTACATTATTTTAAGTGTATTCTGTACTTTTTTTTTATATAAATTTCCCTTATTTTATGTGAATTTTGTTTATGTATTTTCATACAAATATAAATTATTTTATGTGCATTTATGTACATATATTTTAATAGAAATTTGCGTTATTTTATGTGTATTTTGTTTATGTTTTTTCATACAAATTTATATTTCTTTTATTGGTATTTTGTTTATGTATTTTGATACGAATTTACATTATTATGTGTATTTTGTATATTTTTTGTATTCGTATTTTCATTATTTAATGTGTATTTTGTTTATATATTTTAAAACAAATTTACGTTATTTTATGCGTATTTGTATGAATATTTTGATACAAATTTACATTATTTTATATATTTTGTACATATATTTCCATTCAAATTTTTTTTATTTTATGTATATTTTGTATATCTATTTTCAAACAAATTTAAATTACTTTTGTGTATTTTTGTATACAATTTTATACAAATTTACGTTATTTTATGTGTATTTTGTATATTTATTTTCATACAAATTCACATTCTTCTTTTGTTATTTTGTTTATTTATTTTGGTATGAATTTACATTATTGTATTTTTATTTTGTATACATATATATTTATACGTATTTAAATTATTTTATGTGTATTTTTTATAAATATTTTTATAGAAATTTACGTTTTTTTATGTGTATTCGTATATATATTTTGAAACAAATTTTCATTGTTTTATGTGTTTTGCATATCTATTTTAATAGAAATTTACCATATTGTATGTGCATTTTGTATATTTATATTAATATAAATTTAGTTATTTGATGTGTTTTTTTTGTTTATATATTTTTATAAAAATATGCTTTTTTATGGGTATTTTCCATCTTTATTTTCATAAAAATTTACATTATTTTATTGATATTCTGTTTATTTATTTTGAGACGATTTTACATTCTTCTACGTGTATTTTGTATATATTTTATTTTACATATTTACATTATTTAATGTCCATTTTCAATATATATTTTATACAAATATACGCTACTTTATATCTATTTGTTTATATATTTTTATATAAATTTACATTATTTTATGTGTATTTTGTATATGTATTTCAATACAAATTTACCTAATTTTATATGTATTTTGTGTATCTATTTTTATGCAAATTGAAATTATTTTTGTGTATTTTTGTATGTATTTTTATACCAATTTTAGTTATTTTATATATTATTTTGTATAATTATTTTCCTACATATATACATTCATTTACTGAAATTTAGTTTATTGAATTTGATACGAGTTTACCTTATTTTAGGTGTATTTTGTATATATATTTTTTATACGTATTTACATCATTTTATGTGTATTTTTTATATAAATTTTCATAGAAATTTACGTTATTTTATTTGTTTTCGTATATATATTTTAATACAAATTTACATTATTTGATGTGTATTTTGCATATGTATTTCAATACAAATTTACATTATTGTATGTGCATTTTGTATATTTATTTTATTACAAATTTAATTATTTTATGTGTATTTTTGTATATATATTTTTATACAAATATGGGTTATTTTATGGGTATTTTGCATCTTTATATTCATAGAAATTTACATTATTTTATTGATATTCCTTTCATTTATTACGATACAATTATACATTATTCTGTGTGTATTTTTTATATATTTCTTATACATTTTTCTATTATTTAATGTGAATTTTGTATATATATTTTATACAAATTTACGTTATTTTATGTGTATTTGTTGATATATTTTGACACAAATTTACTATATTTTATGGGTATTTTGTATATATATTTCAAAAGAAATTTACCTTGTTTTATGTGTATTTTGTATATTTTTTTTCATATAAATTAAAATTATTTCTGGTCATTTTTGTATATATTTTAATACAAATTTTAGTTATGTTATGTGTATTTTGTATTATTATTTTAATTCAAATATATATTATTTTATTGGTATTTTGTTGATTTATTTTGATATTAATTTACATTATTTTACATGTACTTTGTGAATATATTCTTATACTCATTTACATTATTTAATGTTTATTTTGAATTTATATTTTTACACAAATTCATGTTATTTTATGAGTATTTGTATATATATTTTCATACAAATTTACATTATTTTATGTGTATTTTTACGTATATTTCATTACAAATTTACCTTATTTTATGTTTATTTTGTATATTTACTTCATTCAATTTATATTATTTTTTGTGTATATTTGTATTTGTATTTAGGTTATTTTATGTGTATTTTCTAGATATATTTTCATTTAAAATTACTTTATTTTATTGGTTTTGTTAATTTAACTCGATACGAATTTATATTATTTCATAGGTATTTTGTATGCATATTCTTATACGCTTTAACATTATTTAATGTGTGTTTTGTATAAATATTTTTATGCAAATTTACTTTATTTTATGTGCATTTTTGTACATATATTTTCACAGAAATTTCCGTTATTTTATGTGTATTTTGTATGTGTTTTCTCATACAAATTTACATTATTTTATTGGTATTTTGTTTATTTATTTTGATATGAATTACTTGATGATATGTGTATTTTGTACATATTTTTTATACGTATTTACATTATTTTATTTGTATTTTGTTTATGTATTTTTATACAAATTAACGTATTATATGTGTATTTGTATAAATATTTTGATACAAATTTACATTATTTTATGTATTTTGTATATATGTTAAATTCAAATTTAGATTTTTTTATGTGTATTTTGTATATCTATTTTCATACAAATTTAATTACTTCTGTGTATTTTTGTATATAGTTTTATACAAATTTACGTTATTTTATGTGTATTTTGTATATTTATATTTACGCAAATACACATTCTTTAATTGGTATTTTGCTAATTTATTTTGATACGAATTTACATTATTTCATGTGTATTTTGTATACATTTTTTTATACGTATTTACTTCATTTTATATGTATTTTGTATATATATTTTTCTAGAAATCTACGTTATTTTATGTGTATTCGTATATATATTTTGAAACATATTTACATTGTTTTATAAGTATTTTGTATATCTATTTCAATACAAATTTACATTATTGTATGTGCATTTTGTATATTTATTTGAATACAAATTTAGATATTTTATGAGTATTTTTGTATATATATTTTTTATAAAATGCGTTATTTTATGGGTATTTTGCATCTTTATTTTCATACAAATTTACATTATTTTATTAAAATTTGTGTATTTATTTTGATACGATTTTACATTATTCTATTTGTGTTTTGTATATATTTTTTAATGCATTTTTACATTATTTAATGTGTATTTTGTATAAATATTTTATACAAATTTACGTTTTTTTAAGTGTATTTGTTTATATTTTTTCATTCAAATTTACATTATTTTATGTGTATTTTGTATATGTATTTCAATACAAATTTACCTAATTTTATGTGTTTTTTGTATATTTAAATTCATAAAAATTTAAATTATTTTTGTGTATTTTTGTATATAGTTTTATACAAATTTACGTTATTTTATGTGTTTTTTGTATATCTATTTTCATACAAATACACATTCTTTTATTGTTATTTTGTTGATTTATTTTGACACGAATTTACATTATTTAATGTGTATTTTGCATCTTTATTTTCATACACATTTACATTATTTTATTGATATTCTGTGTATTTATTTTGATAAGAGTTTACATTATTCTATGTGTATTTTGTATAGCTATATATTTTATACAAATCTACGTTATTTTACGTTTATTTGTTTTAATTTCATACAAATTTACATAATTTTATGTGTATTTTGTACATGTATTTCAATACAAATTTAACTAATTATATGTGTATTTTGTATATCTATTTGCATACAAATTGAAATAATTTTTTTGTATTTTTGTATATATTTTTATATAAATTTTCGTTATTTTATATGCATTTTGTATATTTATTTTCCTACAAATATACGTTCTTTTATCGGAATTTTGTTTATTTATTTTGATACGAGTTTACATTATTTTAGGTGTATTTGGTATATATATTTTTATACTCATTTACATCATTTTATATGTATTTTTTATGTATATTTTTATAGAAATTTACTCTACTTTATGTGTATTCGTATATATATTTTGATACAAATTTATATTATTGATGTGTATTTTGCATATCTATTTCAATAGAAATTTACTTTATTGTATGTGCATTTTGTATATTTATTTTAATACAAATTTAACTATTTTAACAGCATTTTATATGTATTTTTTATGTATATTTTTTTAGAAATTTACTCTACTTTATGTGTATTCGTATATATATTTTGATACAAATTTATATTATTGATGTGTATTTTGCATATCTATTTCAATAGAAATTTACTTTATTGTATGTGCATTTTGTATATTTATTTTAATACAAATTTAACTATTTTAACATCATTTTATATGTATTTTTTATGTATATTTTTTTAGAAATTTACTCTACTTTATGTGTATTCGTATATATATTTTGATACAAATTTATATTATTGATGTGTATTTTGCATATCTATTTCAATAGAAATTTACTTTATTGTATGTGCATTTTGTATATTTATTTTAATACAAATTTAACTATTTTGTATATATATTTTTTTATAAATATGCGTTATTATATGGGTATTTTGCATCTTTATTTTCATACAAATTTACATTATTATATTGATATTCTGTTAATTTATTTTGATACGATTTTACATTATTCTAAGTGTATTTTGTATATATATTTTTATACATATTTACATTAATTAATGTATATTTTGTGTATATATTTTATGCAAATTTACGTTGTTTTATGTGTATTTGTTTATATTTTTTCATACAAATTTACATTATTTTATGTGTTTTTTTGTATATGTGTTTTAATACAAATTTGCCTAATTTTATATGTATTTTGCATATCTATTTTCAAACAAATTTTAATTATTTCTGTGTATTTTTGTATATATTTTTATACAAATTTTTGTTATTTTATTTGTATTTTGTATATATATTTTCCTATATATATAAATTCTTTTATTTGAATTTTGTTTATTTATTTTGATACGAGTTTACATTATTTTATGTGTATTTTGTAAATATATTTTTCTACGTATTTACATCATTAAATGTGTATTATGTATATATATTTTCGTAAAAATTTACGTTATTTTATTTTGTGTATTCGTATATATATTCGTATATATATTCGTATTTTGCATATCTATTTTAATACAAATTTTCCTTATTGTATGTGTATTTTGTATATTTATTTTAATACAAATTTAATTATTTGATGTGTATTTTTGTATATATATTTTTTTTTTTAAATATGAGTTATTTTATGGGTATTTTGCATCTTTATTTTCAAAATTTTTACATTACTTTATTGATATTCTGTATATTGTATTGTATATATTTTCCTTACATATTAACATCATATATATATATATATATATATATATATATATATATATATATATATATAGATATATATATATATATATATATATATATATATATATATATATATATATATATATATATATATATATATATATATATATATATATATATATATATATATATATATATATATATATATATATATATATATATATATATATATATATATATATATATATATATATATCTATATATTTTATATATATATATATATATATATATTTCAAAACATAAATAACAATTTACCTAATTTCATGTGTATTTTGTATATCTATTTTCATACAAATTTTAACTATTTCTGTGTTTTTGTGTATAGATTTTAATACAAATTTTAGTTATGTTATGGGTATTTTTTTTTTATTTAATTTCACACAAATATATATTATTTTATTGGTATTTTGTTGATTTATTTTGATACGAGTTTACATTGTTTTGTGTAAATTGTATATATATTTTTATACGTATTTACATTATTTAATGTGTATTTTGAATATATATTTTTATGCAAATTTATGTTATTTTACGAGAATTTGTATATATATTTTGATTCAAATCTACATTATTTTATGTGTATTTTGTATATATATTTCATTAAAAATTTACCTTATTTTATGTTTACTTTATATATTTATTTTCATTCAAATTTAAATTATTTTATGTGTATATATTTATTTGTATTTATGTTCTCTTATGTGTATTTTCTATATATATTTTCATTCAAAATTACATTATTTTATCGGTATTTTCTTCATTTATTTCGATACGAATTTAGATTATTTCATGTGTATTTCCTATACATATTTTTATACGCATTTACATTATTTAATGTGTGTTTTATATATATATTTTTTATACAATTTTACTTCATTTTATGTTCATTTGTGTTGTTTTTTTTATACAAATTTATATTATTTTAAGTGTATTCTGTACTTTTTTACTACAAATTCGCCATATTTTATGTGTATTTTGTTTATTTATTTTCATACATTTTTAAATTATTTTGATGTGCATTTTTGTACATATATTTTTATAGAAATTTGCGTTATTTTATGTGTATTTTGTATGTGTTTTTTCGTACAAATTTACATTTTTTTATTGGTATTCTGTTTATGTATTTTGATACGAATTTACATTATTATATGTGTATTTTGTATATATATATATTGTATACGTATTTTCATTATTTAATGTGTATTTTGTTTATATATTTTAAAACAAATTTACGTTATTTTATGCGTATTTGTTTAAATATTTTCAAACGAAAATACATTATTTTATGTATTTTGTATATATATTTCAATACAAATTTAGTTTATTTTATGTATAATTTCTATATCTATTTTCATACAAATTTAAATTACTTTTGTGTATTTTTTATATATAGTTTTATACAAATTTACGTTATTTTATGTGTATTTTGTATTTATTTTCATACAAATTCACCTTCTTCTATTGGTATTTTGTTTATTTATTTTGGTACGAATTTACATTATTTTATGTGTATTTTGTATATGTATTTTTATACGTATTTACATCATTTTATGTGTTTTTTTTTAAATATATTTTTTTAGAAATTTACGTTTTTTTTATGTGTATTCGTTAATATATTTTGAAATAAATTTACATTGTTTTATGTGTGTTTTGCATATCTATTTCAATACATACTTACCATATTGTATGTGCATTTTGTATATTTATTTTAATACGAGTTCAATTATTTGATGTGTATTTTTGTATATATGTTTATTTTTTAATATGCTTTATTTATGGGTATTTTGCATCTTTATTTTCATACAAATTTACATTATTTTATTGATATTCTGTGTATTTATTTTGATACGATTTTACATTGTTCTATATGTATTTTGAATATATTTTATTTTACATATTTACATTATTTAATGTCCATTTTCTATATATATTTTATACAAATATACATTACTTTATGTCTATTTGTTTATATATTTTCATACAAATTTACATTATTTTATGTGTATTTTGTACATGTATTTCAATACAAAAGTATCTAATTTTATGTGTATTTTGTATATCTATTTTCATACAAATTCAAGTTATTTTTGTGTATTTTTGTATGTATTTTTATACAAATTTTTGTTATTTTATATATTATTATGTATAGTATATATATATATATATATATATATATATATGTGTGTATATATATATATATATATATATATATATATATATATATATATATATATATATATATATATATATATATCTATATATCTCTCTCTCTCTCTCTCTCTCTCTCTCTCTCTCTCTCTCTCTCTCTATATATATATATATATATATATATATATATATTTATATATATATATATATATATATATATTCTTTTATTGAAATTTAGTTTATTGAATTTGGTACGAATTTACCTTATTTTAGGTGTATTTTGTATTTATATTTTTATTCGTATTTACATCATTTTATGTGTATTTTAAAATATATTTTCAAAGAAATTTCCGTTATTTTGTGTTTTCGTATATATTTTAATACAAATTTACATTATTTGATGTGTATTTTGCATATCTATTTCAATACAAATTTACCTTATTGTATGTGCATTTTGAATATTTATTTTAATTCAAATTTAATTATTTTATGTGTATTTTTGTATATATATTTTAATAAAAATATGCGTTATTTTGTGGGTATTTTGCATCTTTATTTTCATAGAAATTTACATTATTTTATTGATATTCTGTTCATTTATTTTGAAACGATTTTACATTATTCTATGTGTATTTTGTATATATTCTTAATACATTTTTCCATTATTTAATGAGTATTTTGTATATATATTTTATACAAATTTACGTTATTTTATGTTTATTTGTTTATATAGTTTGACACAAATTTACAATATTTTATGGGTATTTTGTATATATATTTCAAAAGATATTTACCAAGTTATGTGTATTTTGTATATCTATTTTCATACAAATTCAAAAGTTTTCTGGGTATTTTTGTATATATTTTAATACAAATTTTAGTTATGTTATGTGTATTTTGTAAATTTATTTTTATTCAAATATATATTATTTTACTGGTATTTTTTTGTTTTATTTTCATACGTATTTACATTATTTAATGTTTATTTCTCTATATATTTTTATACAATTTCATGATATTTTATGTGTATTTCTCTATATATTTTCATACAAATTTACATTATTTTATGTGTATTTTGTACAAATATTTTATTACAAATTTACCTTATTTTATGTTTATTTTGTATATTTATTTAATTCAATTTTAAATTATTTTATGTGTATATTTGTACTTGTATTTAGGTTATTTTATGTGTATTTTCTATATATATATATATATATATATATATATATATATATATATATATATATATATATATATATATATATATATATATATTTTTTTTTTTCCAAAATTACATTATTTTATTGGTTATTTTGTTAATTTAATTCGATATGAGTTTAGATTATTTCATAGGTATTTTGTATACATATTTTTATAAGCATTTACATTATTTAATGTGTGTTTTTTAAATATATTTTTATGCAAATTTACTTTATTTTATGTGCATTTTTGTACATATATTTTTTTAGAAATTTGCGTTATTTTATGCGTATTTTGTATTTGTTTTGTCATAGAAATTTACATTATTTTATTGGTATTTTGTTTATTTATTTTTATACTAATTACATTATTATATGTGTATTTTGTACATATTTTTTTATACGTATTTTCATTATTTGATGAGTATTTTGTTTATATATTTTTATACAAATTTACGTTATTATATGTGTATTTGTATAAATATTTTGATACAAATTTACATTATTTTATGTATTTTTTATATATATTTCAATGCAAATTTAGCTTAATTTATGTGTATTTTGTATATCTATTTTCATAGAAATTTAATTACTTTTGTGCATTTTTGTATATAGTTTTATACAACTTTACGTTATTTTACGTGTATTTTGTATATTTATATTAAAACAAATATACATTCTTTTATTGGTATTTTGTTTATTTAATTTGATTCGAATTTACATTTTTTTATGTGTATTTTGTTTACATTTTTTTATACATATTTACTTCATTTCATGTGTATTTTGTATATATATTTTTATAGAAATCTACGTTATTTTATGTGTATTCGTATATATATTTTGAAACAAATTTAAATTGTTTTATATGTATTTTGCATACCTATTTCCATACAGATTTACCTTATTGTTTGTGCATTTTGTATATATATTTTAATACAAATTTAAATATATTATATATATCTTGGTATATATATTTTTTAAAAAAATGCGTTATTTTATGGGTGTTTTGCATCTTTATTTTTATACAAATTTACATTATCTTATTAATATTCTGTGTATTTATTTTGATACCATTTTAAATTATTCTCTTTGTGTTTTGTATATATTTTTTTAATATATATCTACATTATTTAATGTGTATTTTGTATATGTACTTTCTACAAATTTATGTTATTTTAAATGTTTTTTTTTTATATTTTCATTCAAATTTACATTATTTTATGTGTATTTTGTATATGTATTTCATTACAAATTTACCTAGTTTAATGTGTATTTTGTATATTTATTTTCATACAAATTTAAATTATTTTTGTGTATTTTTGTATTTAGTTTTATACAAATTTAAGTTATTTCATGTGTATTTTGTATATCTATTTTCATACAATTACACATTCTTTTATTGATATTTTGTTTATTAATTTTGACACGAATTTACATTATTTAATGTGTAATTTGTATATATATTTTTATACGTATTTACATCATTTCATGTGTATTTTGTATATATATTTCTACAGAAATCTGCGTTATTTTATGTGTATTCGTATATATATTTAAAATCAAATTTACATTGTTTTATGTGTATTTTGCATATTTTTTCAAAACAAATTTACCTTATTTTATGTGCATTTTGTATATTAATTTTAACCCTTAAAGCGCGGGTGTCCCCGATAGTGGACAGCCGGAGCGTGGGCTCGTAGCGCGGGTGTCCACAATAGTGGACACCCGGAGCGTGGGCTCGTAGCGCGGGTGTCCACAATAGTGGACAGCCGGAGCGTGGGCTCGTAGCGCGGGTGTCCACAATAGTGGACACCCGGAGCGTGGGCTCGTAGCGCGGGTGTCCACAATAGTGGACACCCGGAGCGTGGGCTCGTAGCGCGGGTGTCCACAATAGTGGACACCCGGAGCGTGGGCTCGTAGCGCGGGTGTCCACAATAGTGGACATGGCATTTTTTTAATGAACGCGCCGCCAGATTTGATTAGTTTGTCGTCAAGTACAGTAAACATGCCGTGTTTGGACTTTATATGGGTGTGGTACACAGAAGCTGTAAAAAAGTGATGCTTTTTATTGCTAAATAATAGAAAATAAGAACAATAGAGGTGGGTATCTGTCTATAATAATATGTTTTCATAGTTCCTACTTCATAACTCTGTACTCGTTCTACCAATGCTTATATGGTAAAAGGACAGCTAAGGAAATGGACTTTTATATACATATATATACATATATATATATATATATATATATATATATATATATATATATATATATATATATCTATATATTTCTATATATATATATATATATATATATATATATATATATATATATATATATATATATATATATATATATATATATATATATATATATATATATATATATATGTATATATATATATATATATCATATATATATACACATATATATAGATATATATATATATATATATATATATATATATATATATATATATATATATATGTATATATATGTATATATATTTACGAATACACATAAAATAACGTAAATTTCTATGAAAATATATATACAAACTTCTCCTAAAATAATGTAAATTCGTATCAAAATAAATAAACAAAATTCTAGTGAAAGAATGTATATTTGTAGGAAAATATATATACAAAATACACATAATATAACTAAATTTTTTATAAAAATATATACAAAATTACACAAAAATAATTTAAATTTGTATGAAAATAGATATACAAAATACACATAAAATTAGGTAAATTTGTATTGAAATACATATACAAAATGCACATAAAATAAAGTAAATTTAAAGGAAAATGTATAAACAAATACACATAAAATAATGTAAATATGTATAAGATATATAAACAAAATACACAGTAAATAATGTAAATATGTATAGAGAAATATATACAAAATACACATAGAATAATGTAAAATCGTATCAAAATAAATAAACAGAATATCAATAAAATAATGAAAATTTGTTTGAAAATAAAGATGCACAATACCCATAAAATAACGCATATTTGTATAAAAATATATATACAAAAAAACGCTTAAAATAATTTAATTTGAAATCAAATAAATATACAAAATGCACATACAATAAGGTAACTTTGTATTGAAATAGATATGCAAAATACATATAAAATAATGTAAATTTGTATCAAAATATATATACGAATACACATAAAATAACGTTAATTTCTATGAAAATATATATACAAAATACACATAAAATGATGTAAATACGTAGAAATATATGTATACAAAATACACGTAAAATAATGTAAATTCGTATCAAAATAAATAAACAAATTTCCAATAAAAGAATGTATATTTGAAGGAAGATATATATACAAAATACGCATAAAATAACTAAAATTTGTATAAAAATATACACATAAATACACAAAAATACTTTAAATTTATATGCAAATAGATATACAATTTACACATAAAATTAGGTGAATTTGTATTGAAATACATATACAAAATACACATAAAATAATGTAAATTTGTATGAAAATGGATAAACAAATACACATAAAATAAAGTAGATTTGTATAAAATATATATACAAAATACACATTAAATAATGTAAATATGTATAAAAGATATATACAAAATACACATAAAATAACGTAAATTCGAATCAAAATAAATACACAGAATATCAATAGAATAATGTAAATTTGTCTGAAAATAAGGATGCAAAATACCCATAAAATAACGCATATTTTTATTAAAATATATATACAAAAATGCACATAAAATAATTAAATTCGTATTCAAATAAATATACAAAATGCACATACAATAAGGTAAATTTGTATGGAAATATATGTGCAAAATACACATAAAATAGTGTGAATTTATAACATATATATATATATATATATATATATATATATATATATATATATATATATATATATATATATATATATATATATATATATATATATATATATATATATTTACGAATGCATATAAAATAGCGTAAATTTCTATGAAAAAATGTATTCAAAATTCTCCTAAAATAATGTAAAACCGTATCAAAAATAAATAAACAAAATTCCAGTGAAAGAATGTATATTTGTAGGAAAATATATATACAAAATACACATAATATAACGATAGTTTTAATAAAAATATATACAAAAATACACAAAAATAATTTAAATTTGTATGACAATAGATATACAAAATACACAAAATTAGGTAAATTTGTATTGAAATACATATACAAAATACATATAAAATAATGTAAATTTAAATAAAAATGTATAAACAAATACATATAAAATAAACTAAATATGTTTGAAATATATATACAAAATACACAGTAAATAATGTAAATATGTATAAAAAAAATATATACAAAATACACATAGAATAATGTAAAATCGTACCAAAAGGAATACACAGAATATCAATAAAATAATGTAAATTTGTATGAAAATAAAGATGCAAAATACCCGTAAAATATATATATATATATATATATATATATATATATATATATATATATATATATATATATATATATATATATATATATATATATATATATATATATATATATATATATATACAAAATACATAAAATAATTAAATTTGTTAAAATAAATATACAAAATACACATACAATTAGGTAAATTTGCATTGAAATAGATATGCAAAGTACATAAAATAATGTAAATTTGTTTCAAAATATATACGAATAAACATAAAACCGTAAATTTCTATAAAATATTATTCAAAATACACATAAAAAATTATATATATAACTATAAATACATATATATATATATATATATATATATATATATATATATATATATATATATATATATATATATATATATATATATATATATATATATATATATATATATATATATATATATATATATATATATATATATATATATATATATATATATATATATATATATATATATATATATATATATATAAAAAACAAAATACCAGTAAAAGAATGTGTATTTTTATGAAAATAAATATACAAAATACACATAAATAACGTAAATTTGGATAGAATTATATAAAAAATACTCAAAAATAGTTTTAATTTGTATGAAAATAGATATACAAAATACACATAAAATAAACTAAATTTGTAATGAAATATATGTATACACAAAATACATAAAATAATGTAATTTTGTTTAAAAATATTTAAACAAATACACATAAAATAGCGTAAATTTGTAGAAAAATATATAAACAAAATACACATCAAATAACGTAAATACGTATAAAAAATATACACAAAATACACATATAATAATGAAAATTCGTATCAAAATAAATAAACAAAATACCAATAAAATAACGTAAATTTGTATGAAAAAAAATATATACAAAATACACTTAACATAACTCAAATTTCAATAAAAATATATGTACAAAAATCCACATAAAATAATTTAAATTTGTATGAAAATAAATATAGAAATACATATAAAATAAGGCAAATTTGTATTAAAAAATACAGAATACACATAAAATAATGTAAATTTGTATAAAAAACACACACAAATGCACATAAGATAAAGTAAATTTGTATATAAAGATGCATATATGTATGGAGTATGCATCTTACGTGTAGGGGGGCTCCACTCACACAGCTCTTCTGGACAGAGTGGAGGCTAAGGCTCTTCGTCTTATCAGCTCTTCTCCTTCTACTGATAGTCTTCTACCTCTTAAATTCCGCCGCCATGTTGCCTCTCTTTCTATATTCTATCGATATTTCCACGCTGACTGCTCTTTTGAACTTGCTAACTGCATTCCTCCCCCTTCCCGCAGCCCCACTGCACACGACTTTCTACTCATGCTCATCCCTGTACTGTCCAAACCCCTTATGCAAGAGTCAACCAGCATCTTCACTCTTTCATCCCTCACGCTGGTAATTTCTGGAACAATCTTCCTTCATCTGTATTTCCTCCTGCCTACGACTTGAACTCTTTCAAGAGGAGGGTATCAGGACACCTCTCCTCCCGAGATTGACCTTTCTTTCGGCCACCTCTTTTGATTTTTGGGGGGGAGCAGCGAATAGCAGGCTTTTTTTTATTATTGTTTTCTTTTTTTGTGCCCATGAGCTGTCTCCTTTGTTGTAAAAAAAAAACAAAGCACATATTAAATAATGTAAATGCGTATAAAAAATATGAATACAAAATACATATGAAAAAATGTAGATTTGTATCAAAGTAGATAAACAAAATACCAATAAAATAATGTAATTTTGAATGAAAAAAAAATAAAAAAAAAAAAAATATATATATATATATATATATATATATAAATATATATATATATATATATATATATATATATATATATATATATATATATATATATATATACAAATATACACATACAATAATATAAATTTGAATGAAAATTAATATAAAAAATAAACATAAAATAAGGTAAATTTAAAATGAAATATATATACAAAATACACATAAAATAATGTAAATTTTATCAAATTATATATACAAATACACATAAAATAACGTAAATTTCTATAAAACTATATATACAAAATACACATATAATGATGTAAATACGTTTAAAAATATATATAAAAATACAAATATAATAATGTAAATTCGTATCAAAATAAATAGACAAAATACCAATAAAAGAATGTGTATTTGTTTGAAAATAAATATGCAAAATACACATAAAATAACTTATATTTGTATAAAAATATATAAACAAAATACACATTAAATAATGTAAATACGTATAAAAAATATATACAAAATACATATATTATGATGTAAATTCGTATCAAATAAATAAACAAAATGCCAATAAAATAATGTAAATTTGTATGAAAAAATATATACAAAATATACATAAAATAACGCAAATTTCTATAAAAATTTATGTATGTACAAAAATGCACATCAAATAATTTAAATTTGAATGAAAATAAATATACAAAATACACATAAAATAAGGCAAATTTGTATTAAAAAATACAGAATACACATAAAATAATGTAAATTTGTATAAAACAACAACATCAAATGCACATAAAATAAAGTAAATTTGTATAAAAATATATATTATAAAGGCTTATGGACCTGATGGAGTGCCTCCTATTCTCCTTAAAAACTGTGCTTCTGTACTGACACCCTGCCTGGCCAAACTCTTTCGTCTCTGCCTATCAACATCTATCTTTCCTTCCTGCTGGAAGTATGCCTTTGTACAGCCTGTGCCTAAGAAGGGTGACCGTTTCAATCCCTCAAACTATTGCCCTATAGCTTTACTTTCCTGACTATCTAAAGCTTTTGAATCAATCCTTAACCGGAAGATTCAAAAGCACCTTTCCACTTCTGACCTTCTATCTGGTCGCCAGTATGGATTCCGCAAGGGGCGTTCTACTGGCGATCTTCTTGCTCTCTTAACTGACTCTTGGTCATCCTCTCTTAGCAGTTTCGGTTAATCTTTCTCTGTTGCGCTAGACATATCGAAAGCCTTCGATAGAGTCTGGCACCAGTCTCTGTTCCTTTATCTCCAGTTTCCTTTCCGGCCGTTCTATCTCTGCGGTGGTAGACGGTCACTGTTCTTCTCCTAAACCTATCAACAGTGGTGTTCCATAGGGCTCTGTCCTATCAACCACTCTCTTCCAGTTATTCATTAATGATCTTCTTTCCATAACGAACTGTCCTGTCCACTCATACGCCGACGACTCCACTCTGCATTATTGAACTTCTTTTAATAGAAGACCCTCTCAACAGGAAGTACACGACTCTAGACTGGAGGCTGCAAAACGCTGAACCTCAGATCTTGCTATCATATCCGATTGGGGCAAAAGGAACCTTGTGTCCTCCAATGCCTCAAAAACTCAATTTCTTCACCTATCAACTCGACACAATCTTCCAAACACCTATCCCCTATTCTTCGACAACACTCAGCTGTCACCGTCTTCAACAATAAACATCCTCGGTCTATCCTTAACTCAAAATCTCAACAGGAAACTTCATATCTCCTCTCTCGCTAAATCAGCTTCCTCGAGGTTGGGCGTTCTGTATCGTCTCCGCCAGTTCTTCTCCCCCGCGCAGTTGCCATCCATATACAGGGGCCTTGTCCGCCCTCGTATGGAGTATGCATCTCATGTGTGGGGAGGCTCCACTCACACAGCTCTTCTGGACAGAGTAGAGTCTAGGGCTCTTCGTCTCATCAGCTCTCCTCCTACTACTGATAGTCTTCTCCCTCTTAAATTCCGCCGCGATGTTGCCTCTCTTTCTATCTTCTATCGATATTTTCACGCTGACTGCTCCTCCCCCCTCCCTTGGTCTCGCTGCACACGACTTTCTACTCAAGATCATCCCTTTACTGTCCAAATCCCTTACTCAAGAGTTAACCAGCATCTTCACTCTTTCATCCCTCACGCTGGTAAACTCTGGAACAATCTTCCTTCATCTGTATTTCCTCCTCCTGCCTACGACTTGAACTCTTTCAAAAGGAGGGTATCAGGACACCTCTCCTCTGATGCCTGCATTTCCATGTTTCCATGTTAGTACTACTACTACTACTACTACTACTACTACTACTACTACTACTCCATCGCCTTCGTCTTGTCATGATCGTCACCAGGCTGGGAGTCGCCGATACCACGAAAACAACGATTGTGAAAGCGGATCTAGGCGATGGTAATGCCTGTCACCTGGATGGTATGGCCTTTGGTTAGGGAATGTGCCCGACGACTATGAAAACGGTCCTAAGTCAATTTTTCGGGATAAGGAGACCACCACCTCAACACGACCTCTTCATTTATTCCCTCGTAACAACCTGGCGCACGACGAAGTACAAGAGTGTTGTCCTACAGTGTAACCCTAATCACCCTAACCACCACCTAACGCCACCGTAGCTTACAATGTTATGGGGGTCAGGCAGAGATAGGGGCGAACGTCCGTCCCTTTACCTACATATACTTACGTTGTCTTGTATATATGTGTTAGGTCATATTCTTAAGTAGCTCTGAAGGGTCGCGGGTTCAAGCACAGCAGTATAGCCATGTCGGGCGGGTTTTGGCGGGAGATTGGCCGGCAAATAGCAGCTCGAAGTGACGTCAGAGCGTATCCCTCCTTTGATTGGTCCAAGGCTCGATCGTTGACCTCTGATTGGTCCGAATCTTTTCCTGCTGTCCCCCTCAGGTCATAGGTGTCGTAGGGTGCGAGGTCTGCATTGTACAGGTCCGAGAGAGAGAGAGAGAGAGAGAGAGAGAGAGAGAGAGAGAGAGAGAGAGAGAGAGAGAGAGAGAGAGAGAGAGAGAGAGAGAGAGAGAGAGAGAGAGAGAGAGAGAGAGAGAGAGAGAGAATAATAATAATAATAATAATAATAATAATAATAATAATAATAATAATAATAATAATAATAATAATAATAATAATAATAATAATAATAATAATAATAATAATAATAATAATAATAATAATAATAATAATAATAATAATAATAATAATAATAATAATAATAATAATAATAATAATAATAATAATAATAATAATAATAATAATAATAATAATAATAATAATAATAATAATAATAATAATAATAATAATAAAAACAATAATAAAAACAATGGTCTTCCTCCCACTCTTTACCTCCAATGATGTCTTCCTTGTCTTCCGGAATCTGTCCTCCTTCCTCTCTTCTTCCTTCCATGACGGAGCGAGGGGAGGAGGGAGGAAGAGGGAGGAGGAAGCCTCGCTTGGTCCACCAGCCTGAAAAAAGGAGAGAGAGAGGAGATAAAAAGTAGGGGGAGGAGATGAGGAGAGTGTGCAGGATGATTTAGGAGGAGGAGGAGGAGAAGGAGGAGGAGAAAGAGGAGGAGAAAGAGGAAGAGGAGAAGGACACGGAGGATAAATAGGACAGAGAGAGAGAGAGAGAGAGAGAGAGAGAGAGAGAGAGAGAGAGAGAGAGAGAGAGAGAGAGAGAGAGAGAGAGAGAGAGAGAGAGAGAGAGAGAGAGAGAGAGAGAGAGAGAGAGAGAGAGAGAGAGAGAGAGAGAGAGAGAGAGAGAGAGAGAGAGAGAGAGAGAGAGAGAGAGAGAGAGAGAGAGAGAGAGAGAGAGAGAGAGAGAGAGAGAGAGAGAGAGAGAGAGAGAGAGAGAGAGAGAGAGAGAGAGAGAGATCTAGAGACAGAGAGAGTGAGAGAGAGAGAGAGAGAGAGAGAGAGAGAGAAACCTCGGCCAGACATCACTTCCAAGAAACAACTTATGGTAAGGCCTTTTGTTATCTCACTAAAACTTCCAATCAGCTGCTGTGAAGTTGTTGTTTTTACGTATATGCCTATAGCGCCGGTAGGCTTGCTTGAGGAACCTGGATGGTATTCGGCCCCGGCCCGTCATGGCCCAGGCAGGTGTTTATAGTGGCGCCATCTTCTCTTGGCTCATGCTGCCCCCCGGAACTCCTTCTTGATTCACTTGAACGGTTTCCTCTAGAGTCCTGGTTGATGGGTGGTCTTCAGGACAGCATGTGGGTAGTTTTAAGCCACTCGGCGGTGACTGAGAAATCCGAGGTGGTAGCGTGGGGATTCGAACCCGTGTCGTCCATCACGTGGTGAATGGGGGCCCAGCACGCTACCACTCAGCCACCGCCTACCCAAGTACAGTACAACAAATTTGACTCTAGCCTGGACAGCGAGACAACAGTGCGAGCCTAACTAATATTAACAAAGAACATACACATATTCCCCCAAAATGACAACACAAAAATGGTAGAAGCAAATACAGAAACAATACTGCTCCAAAGTTTGCCAGCGAAAGGAATGAAAGCCTGAACATTCTGGCTAACTAATGCATAAGGAGTTTGAATAGAATATAGGGATAAGGAAAAGTTGGTTGAACGCCGTATTCAACATGGCTGCGTGATTGGTTAAGTATACAGTGAGCAAATTTAGAAAAACAGTCAACATGAAAACATAAAAAACAAGAGAAGCAAAGCCACGGCGTAATTAAAGGGGTAGAAAACTATCAGTAAGAGGAAGGTATTTGTTTAAACTAAGAGCATGACTGGGGGGCGCTCTACACATGATATTCATACTTGAATTTAGGATAGAAATAGTAAGAGGGAACAGAGTAGAGGTTGCTGTCAGTAGCCTCAGAAACCTGTGTTTCGGTGAGGAAGAGAAGGTGAGGTTTAGAGGAGGAAAGATGGTGTTCTACAGAATGGAAATTAGAACGAAGACCGTGAACGTTGCAGAAATTGATAAGAAAAAGGCTCGAGAAGTTATCAAGACACCTCCCAGGTAAGCAGCCAAAAGGGGAGTCCTCCCTGGGGGAGTCTGTGCCCCCACCCCCAAGGTGGGGACTCCGAGGCACTGTTGTTGAACGCCATTTTGAATTTTGAATTTTAGGAAAAGGTGTTTGTGTTGTGTGAATGTAGTGTTGTGTGGATAGAGAGAGGATCGGTCTTTAGAGAGCATGCTGAACTACTCTCTGGTGTAGATGATACAAGGGTGGTCAAAGGCCCTTATTTATTGATAGCATCTAGGAAGGGAAAAATAACTGGTGAAAACGATACAGAGCTCCTAACTTCGAAGAAATTGATTTAGCAAGAGATGCAATAATAAGTTTCCAGTTAAGGTTTTGGGATTATGATGGACTGTAATTGTCTAGTTGGGAGTGGGTGTTTAGTTCAGGAGGCGGTGGCCGAGTGGTCAGCGTGCGGTCGTACTGACCCCGTGGACCTAGGTTCGAGTCCCACCGAAACGCTGATTTTTCAACAATAGCTGATTGGCGGAAGACTACCCACATGCTGCCCAGATCTTCAGTCAACCCTAACTTCAGCAACTTCGTTGAAATGCATCACCGGGAGGCAGCATGGCGCAAGTCGGTGGCTGAATGGTTAGCGGGGGAGGCGGTGGCTGAGTGGTTAGCGTGACGGCCCCGCGTTCAGGAGCTCCAGGAGGGACGCGGGTTCGAATCTTGGCCGCCGCAGAGCTGAGGTTTTTCAGTCAGAGCCGAGTGGCCTAAGACTACCCACATGCTGGCCTGAAGACTACCCATCAACCCGGGCTCTAGATAACCTCTCCAAAGAAAGGCTCAAAGATGAGTTCTGGGGGGCAGTATGAGCCAACGCAAGATGGCGCCAATATAAAAAACACGCCTGCGCCAAAACGGGCTGGGCCGACCATCAGGCCCCACCGGGAAGAAGCCTACCGGCGCAATAGGCCGCGACGTAAAAAAAAAAAAAAAAAAAAAGCAAGCTTCATACATCACGGCAGCCACCATAAATAAAATGTGCCTGCTCCACCGACAAGCTGGGGTCGTCCTAGCAGCCTCTCAAGACCGGCAATAGAGGCAGCCAGCACCTTAGAAAAAAACCGAGGGTCTCGAGGAATAGGGGGAAGGTGTTGGAAGATAATGTCGAGTTGACAACGCGGGGAAATTGTATTTCTGAGGAATTAAAGGAGACTTGAGTTACTTCTGTACCATTCAGAGGTAGCAGCAAAGTTACAGTTTAAGCGTTTTGCAGCGCCAACATTGAGCCATGGAATTTCTGTTTGAACGGTTTGATGCTGAAAGATATTGAGTAATGCATAGTAATCTACGTAGGAGTGGATATAACAGTTTATGGAAATATCGTTTATGAATTATGGAACGAGAGTGGGAGATAGAACAGAACGCTGCGGAACAACACTGTTGGTAAGTTTCGGGAAAGAACAGTGATCGTCTACAGCTAATATGGAGGCGGTGGCTGAGTGGTCAGCGTGCGGGCGCGGTGTCCTGAAGGACCCGGGCTCAAGTTCTGGCAGCTCTTACATACAAACAATTTTCAATCATTGTCAAGTGGCTCAAAATTACCTACATGCTATCCTGAAGAACCACCTATCAACCCAGACCCCAATTCATTGCGGATGAAAGATGAGTTCCGTGGGGCAGCACGCGCCAAAAAAGAAGGCGCCACTGTAAACATTTGCCTGCACCACGGACGCGCCAGAGCCGACCAGCAGGTTCCATAGTCTTCCGATGCAACAGGCCGAACGAAAATAAAAAGACAGATCGACCTGAAAAGAAACTGGAAACAAAAAATAAATCGAGGGATATATTCCGTAGGAAGGTATAGTTTATAAGCAAGGATTTGTGTCAGTCTTAGTTAAAAGCTTCCGAGATGTTTAGGGCAAGTTTTAACGGTTGAGAGGATAGCCAGGAGTCATTTGGGAAAATAGGAAGATCAGTAGTATTACGCCCCTTCCAGAGTTCGCACTGGTGATCAGAGTGAAGGTAAGATGTTGATAGATGCTTAAGAACTTTCCTGTTAAGGATTTATTCAAAAGATTTAGAAAGACAAGAAATCAAAGCTAAAATACGATAGTTTGAGGGATTAGAACGGCCATCCGTCTTAGGCACAGGTATACAGGCGTATTTCCAGCAGGAAGGTAAATTGTTGAAAAGAAAGTGTTTGACCAGCCAGACCATCAACACGGAGGTACAGTTTAAAGAACAAAAGGAGGTACTCTGTAGGGTCCAAAAGCCTTCTGGGGAATCAAACCAGAGATAAAAAACATCATCCTCAAGGATTGTAAGAAGACCAGGAATAGTGGAGTGAGAGTAGGTATGAGTAGGCGGAATATGCCATGAATCGTCCCGAGCGTAATTTTCAGAGAAAGTTTGAACGAAAAATTCAGCCTTAGAGACAGACGTGACAGCTGGGCTTCCCTCATGACTAAGGAGAGGCAGAAAAGGTAGTTATTGAGAATCACTCCGCGTCTCCAAAATACGATATTACGCCTCCATATTATAGTTAAGGGACGAAATACATGTCCTTCAACCACAATATGAAGGCGGAAAAACTTAGAAATAAAGAAAAAGTGGCAAAGGTATTGAAAAGATATATTATACATAAATGGTTGTGTCTCTGAAACCCTTCACACGACTACCGACATTGCTCAATAATACAGAGCTGTGTTGGGGGAAACAAATATTGCACAATAAAAATGAGTCACTATATTGTGCCAATAATATTGACCGTGTCGGGTCCACTTATATATCACGAGACTAAGTGTGATTGAACCTGTTTTTTTCTTAACCATGAGTAGAGAAAGCACCTTAACTGTGTGCCTGCATTCCAGAAGAATCACTATAAACACTCGCCTGCGCCTGGGCCGACCATCACGCCCCACCGGGAAGAAGCCTACCGGCGCAATAGGCCACGACGTAAAAATAAAAAAAATAAAAACCTGCTACCGCTGCTCGCTGCCACTACCACTACTGCTACTCACTGTTCTTTTTGACCATTTGTTGACCTTGACCTTCCACGGGTGACCTGCAGGAAAGGATGGCCAGCAGGCTGACGATGACGATGACTCCGCGTGACATCTGAGAGAGAGAGAGAGAGAGAGAGAGAGAGAGAGAGAGAGAGAGAGAGGTAAAAGAAAATTAAGAGATTAGAGTAATTAAAGCTCCTTTCTTTCTTCAATATTAGATATAGAAAAATAATTGTGTATGCATTAAAGTATGATTTACACACACACACACACACACACACACACACACACACACACACACACACACACACACACACACACACACACACACACACACACACACACACACACACACACACACACACACACACACACACACACACACACACACACACACACACACACACCTTTAGTAGTGCAGGCAATTCACTGTCTGTCATCTTTCCACCCAATTCTTCATATATATACTCAGAATCCTCCTCCTATTCTTCTTCTTCTTCTTCCTCCTCCTCCTCCTCCTCCTCCTCCTCCTCCTTCTCCTCTTCCTCTTCCTTCTTCAGTGTGACCCAAGAAATGTAATTACGAGGGTCTAAGATGTTAAGAAGGATATCTCTCTCTCTCTCTCTCTCTCTCTCTCTCTCTCTCTCTCTCTCTCTCTCTCCGTCCCTATGAATTTTGCTCCTTATCCTAAGGAGTAAAATCGAGTGTCCTCCTCCAGTTGAGAGACGAAAAGAAACAAGAGAAGGGAGAAAGTGAGAGGAAGTGGAGGAGGCAGGAAGTGGAGGAGGGGGAGGAGGAATTTAATAATGATGAAGAGGGAAGATTGAAAAGAAGAAAAACAGCCTTTAAGAAGGATATTGTAGGGGGTAATAGGTGTGTGTGTGTGTGTGTGTGTGTGTGTGTGTGTGTGTGTGTGTGTGTGTGTGTGTGTGTGTTATGAAATATGTTTGTATTGCTTTTTAGTGTATTTTATCCTATACGTTCTTTTCCAAATCATCTATGTAGGGTTGTAGTCTACCATAGCACTATATATATATATATATATATATATATATATATATATATATATATATATATATATATATATATATATATATATATATATATATATATATATATATAAATAACGTAGAGTTACTATGAGATTCAGAGCCAGCGTTACACGTTTTTCGGCAATAACTTTTTAGCAAAATGTCGGATAAAGACGATAGTTTGTCAGAATATGTTTTACACCCCTTTCTAATTTTCGAAAGTATGCTTTAGTACCTGTGTTTGATGATTAAGGTACTTATAGGAGCAAAATAAGCATGCGGAAGCCAGAGCTGTTCCGAGACGTTCGTAAAATACGTCATGAGGACGCGCCCACCAAGATGTGGTTTTAGAGGCTACGACGGGAACACCGACAGGCGAAATGAACGGCGAGCTGTTTCATCGGTGGCTCGCGCCACTGCCCGGGCCATCAGTACTTGTCTTGGATGGCGCACCATACCACAACACACTGATGGAAGAGAGCCGATGCCCAACAACTGGAACCTAAAAAGCGGACCTCATCAGGTGGCTGGAGCTCGGCAGGCTATCTTTCCCACCTGCCGCCACACGCTTTGAACTATTGCTTATCTGCCACCAAAATCGGCCAGAGACAGAATAAACTGGACAAACACATCCGTGAGTAAGGCCATGAGGTCGTTTGCCTGCCACCCGCTCACCCCGAGCTCAAAAAAAAAAGTTGAGAAGTTTCGTTTAGTCGGCGCAACATCTGTGCTCATATGCCGGAGAGAGACAGAAGGGGAAGGAATTATAGAAGGGAACAGATCCCAGGAGACGGGACACAACCCCCGATTAATACCTGGTACCCATTCACTTCTGGGTGGACAGGGCGTAGGGTATCGGAAAACCCGCCCAAATTTTTCCACTCCGCCCGGGAATCGAACCCGGGCTCTTTCGATTGTGAGCCGAATGTGCTAACCACTGCACCACGAAGCCCCCTCCCCGAGCTCAACGCCATTTAGCAGGTGTGGGGGTGTATGAAGCGCTACGCTAAGTCTATATACACCAAGTCAAGTCATACGCAGGTTTGTGGGAGGAGACACGGCCGAGGCGTGGTTTATGCGTGACACTGCTTGGAGCCAAACTAGAGAATGTAGAAACAGGGATTTAGAGAAAACGAGGAAAGGCGGACTAATTCAAATCAATCACTTCAACATGCCCTCCCTCACACCCCACACCGTCGTTTGTAGGCATTGAAATTACAGTCACGCAATAGCACAATAAAAAGACATATTTTTTCGTCAGTGGCTTGCCTGAACGCGCTGTGAAAGAAGGCGAGAATGCACATCCAGAGTGCACACACGGCCCCAACTTAAGTCACCCCTGAACTGGCGGGTATTTTTTTTTTTAGCTCCAAGTGACGTCATCCCGCTGCTCCGCCCCAAAACCGCCTCCTGCGCGTACCGCCTACGTGCGCTCCTCCCTCCAGCGGTTCACCCGGACGGAGCTGCAGACCAGTTTGGAGGATGCCAGGTTTTGCGCCAACCAGGAAGTGTGGGCGGGTGCTGTTCGACAATCCCGGCACTTTGAGGACGAGTACTGAACGTCGGAGAATATTCACGAGTGCGTGGAGCCTGTCATCATTAACATCACCAGTGATGATGAGGATGGGGATGACGAATTCCCGCCCAGGAGCAAACTCTCGCAAATCCTAAATGAACTGTTTGTTTAGTGCGTGTGATAGTTGTTTTTCGAGTTTGCGTCTTGCGTATAGCAGAGAACTTCGTTTCATGTTCTTTGAACGTTTGCCTCCAAGGAACCTTAATAAGCATATATAATTATATATGTATACAATACACTTATTATATAACATTTTATATTAGGAACCTTAAGAAAAATGCCATCAGAATGTGGTTAAAGTACGTGATCGTTGGCAAATCGCACTTTAAACTTGGCGGGCTTAAGGATCACAGTACTCATATATACATCCGCACAAAAAAGTAGTATCTCAACCCATGTTATGTAAAAAATGTTTGTGGGTGTATGTTTAGGTTACCAGTGGAATGCATAGCCACACTCTTTAATAAAATGTCTGTATCATTGTATCATTACCATATTACAGAATGATAAAGTGCATTGGAATATTGTTTTGTATTGGTTCGCGCCTCGTGTACATGGTTAGAGATTGGCGGCAGATACACGGTGGACTGCAGGCTGATCACTGGCATATACCTCATTTTAGCCATCAAAGGTATGTTATTTGATTTGTAGCGTTAAATGCAAGCACCATATGTTCACTGTGGTTTTCTAAACTATGAAATTATACTGGTGCTCTCACGGTAATCTCGAAAACTATAGTGCAAGGGTGGCCAGGAGTCAGTTTGAAAATTTTAATAACCCAGCCTTGGTATGCTGTATGTTAAATACGCTGGTGTACGTACAGGCATGTAGGTACCACTGATCTATGTATAACTTAGAGAGAAACATGGAAACATGGAAACATGGAAACGCAGGCAACAGAAAGCCTATTGGCTCATTACGAGGTTGCCCGCTTTGGTGATTTAATCTGCTCGACAGCCTGGGGCCTGGGGAGCAGATGGAAGCACCTCGACATTGAGGAGCAGATGAAAGCGCCTCGATATTGAGGAGCAGATGAAAGCAACTCAATATTCAGTTTACTCCCGACGCAGCGAAGTGACGGTCGATTCTATATTTGAAGGAGTTGATAGTATTCGCATTTACCGCTTCTGAAGGAAGATTGTTCCAGTGACGGATGATTCGGTTTGAAAAGAAACTCCTTCCGATGTCTGTGTTACATCGACTAGACTGAATGGGTAAACCGTTATTTCTAGTTCTTAGGTTGGTTTGCAATTCAAAGAAATTGGAGTAATCGACATTACTGAATTTTTTCAGATACTTGAAGACTTGAATCATATCTCCTCGTAGGCGTCTTTTCTCTAATGTAAAAAGATTGAGTCGCTTGAGTCGTTCCTCGTACGGTTGAGCCCTTAAGGTTGGTATCATTTTCGTGGAGCGTCGTTGAATCCTTTCCAGTAAATCAATGTCCTTTCTGTAATTAGAAGACCAGAACTGTACTGCATACTCGAGGTGCGGTCTTACCATGGAATTATACAAGGATAGCATCACGTCTGGCGTTTTACACTCGAAGTTCCTCGCTATGAACCCGAGCATAGTGTTGGCTTTGTTGTATGCTTTTTTACAGTGATTCGCGTGTTTCAGGTCACTGCTGATAGTGACTCCAAGATCCTTTTCCTCCTGCATCGCTTGCAGAGGTCTCCCATTCATGATGTATGTGTGGTTACTATTTCTGGACCCAATGTGCATGACTTTGCATTTGTCAACATTAAAGGACATTTGCCATTTTTCCGACCATTCGATAATGTGATTGAGGTCTTTCTGAATGATTTCGCAGTCGGTCTTTGTGAGGGCCTTTCCCCCCACCTTACTGTCATCAGCAAATTTCGATATTGTGGATTTCAGTCCTGATTCGAGGTCGTTGATATATATGATGAAGAGAATGGGTCCCAGCACTGACCCTTGAGGCACTCCACTAGTGACTGGAAGCCAATCGGAAGGCTGTCCGTTGAGTAGTACTCGTTGTTTTCTGTCGGTGAGCCAATCTCTTATCCACGCGATCAGATTGGCTCCAATGCCCGCCGAGTGCAGTTTCTTAAGGAGTCGCTCGTGCGGTACCTTGTCGAAGGCTTTCTGAAAGTCCAGGTATATAACATCACTGGGGATGTGGGCATCCCAGTTCTTATATATACCTTGGAAGAAGTCTAATAAATTCGTTAGGCAGGAGCGCTTGTTTCTGAAGCCATGCTGGGTGTCGGAGATTACATTATTGTCTTCTAGAAACTTAACAAGTTTGTCTCTAATAATCTTTTCGAGTATTTTTCCTGCCACTGATGTCAAACTTATGGGCCTGTAGTTTAATGCAACGCTTTTGTCTCCTTTTTTGAAAATTGGTGTTACGTTCGCCATCTTCCAGTCTTCCGGGACCTTTTTCAATTGAACAGACTGGTTGAATATGTTAGTGAGTGGCTGAAGTATTTGTTGTTTAAGCTCTTTTAATAACCGCGGGGACAAACCGTCAGGTCCTGTTGACTTGTTCGTGTCGAGTTTATCCAAATACTCTTTCACTTCTTGGTCGCATATTGAGTCAATTTTCAGGGGCGTGATTCCCCTCGGCGGGTCAGGGTTCTCGGGCATGGTTTCGATGTTCTCGACTGTGAATACGGATGCGGATACGAATGGGGGCCTCGGTGTAAATTTCGGTCAAGATTTACCCTGAGTGTGTCGTTCTATAGAGAAATTAAATCAGAACACTCCTACGATCTCAGATTGATGTGCCGAGTTCAGTGGTGGTATTGATTTCTTGGGCAAATCCTTCGTTAATTAGCTACAAGCTTATTTCAGAATTTTTGCAAGCGATGATGGGGGTTGAGGGGGCGATGCCCTCCCTTAGGTGTGGGGTCGAAGGGGCGCAACCCCCCCGTTAAGTAGGCTAGCTTAGGTTAGGTTTAGTTTAATTACCTTAATTTCAATTTTATTTGATCAGTGCCAGCGGGGAGGCGCAAACAGTTGGTGGGTGTGGGGGGTGGGGGGCAGCATGGTGCGTGAACAGGGTGTTACGCGAGTGAAATATTCTACTTGTTAACTTTTTACAAGTGCACAGGGATTGGGAATCTCTATCTTGTGATTACAGTAACCTCGATCTCACCTTTGGAAACATTTTGAGCCCCAGAAACACCTTCCGCAAATGAATATTAAGCGACAAATGATTTTTGAAAATTTTCTGAAAAATTATTCTTGACTGGCGATACGTGAGACCCGTCGCGACGCGTGTTGCCATTCACTAAAGATGACATTTAGATCGGTTGCTATAAAACATAGATTCTGGAAAAAAATTGATGCATTTTCATAATCAAATTAATATTAGAAAACACCAGCAAAATGGATGGTGTGCGTCCATCTCGGCCCATTGCCAGCTCGGACCATTCACGATTACCGACTCTGCCCGACTGGTGAACCAACTCGGACCATTTTTGAATACCAACTCGGACCATCAGCTCGATCCAACTATCACCACTCACAAGGAACTACTTTGATCTGTTATTCAATGCTTCTCTTCACGTTTAGAGATTTTTTTTTTCCTGCCAGATGTTATAATTCGAGGATGCAGCTTTCATTGTGGCCAGGCAGTGTGGCGGTGTGGTGTAACATTTTTATAGACGATTTTATTGTTAGCAGATCAGCTCAGGCGTAGTGTATTAGACGTGTTGCGTATTATTTTACAGGTGTACAGGGATCAGGAATCTTTATTTTACTATTACGAATGTCTAGCTCTCACCATTGCGAAAATTTAAAGCCCATAAACACCTTCTGCAAATTATTATTAACGTGAAAATTTATATTATTGAAAAATGTCCAGAAAATTACGCGCGTCAGTGTGGCAATACGTGAGCCCCGTCATGACGCGTTCCTAATCTTTTGTGGTTAGGTTAGGTTACTGAGGCTAGGCAAGGCTCTTGATTTCAATCGCAAATCAATATATTGTGTGCATGGGTTTCCCTATATTCCCCATTATTGTGGAAGGGGGGGCGCGTATATCTGCAAATATACTGATTTGCGGCAGAAATAAAGATCAGATTTGTTCAAAACACAGGAAAACTATCAGAATTAACTTAATTTCACCAAAAATGACATCCATGTGCACTTGTAAAAAATTACCAAACTATCTTTAATATGAAACAGGACACATTTCAGGCTTTTTCAAATTGTTTTTCTCCGAAAATAGGAGGACGTTCCCAGGGTAAATCTTGACCTAAATTTCAAGATATTATGAAGGTAAGCGTGACCGTTGGACGTAAATATGAGAAAAACAGCGCAGCGACTTTTTATGGCACAAACCTGGGGGATTTTGCAGACTTGCAAACATTTACCAAACTAACCACAACGCACCTTCTCTAATTTAGATTATTACTGGTACCAGCAAGTTATGCAATCTGTATGGCATTAATTTATCTCTTTCAGGCATTATTTCAGTTTATGAAAGGAGGGCCGCGAAGCAAGAAAACCTTACCAAAACCAAACCTACCAACCTGACGAAACATAACCTAACCTATACATTTTCCAGTCCACTGGACTTCCTCAGAACCCGCCATCCATAGAGCGAAGTAATGCCTTCATTCTTTATATTTCTAGGTACAGTTATTACTGGTACTGGAGTTTGGATCGAGGTTTCAAAATCTGCTCATTACGAAACTAAAGTTATCCCCACTATATCCTCGTACCTGCTGGTGTAATGTAAAATTTTCCATTTTGTGACTGTCATAATCTACTGTATACATAGTATGACAATACCCCACTTATTTTGTTTGCATTGTACGATACTTTGACAATGAGTGGAGGTTGTGGTGATAAGGATTTCATAAATAATTATTACATTAAGGAAAGAATAAGGAAACATAGATTGAGGCAACTTTATATCAGAAAGAAAGTGTGAGACAGGCGAGCAAAAAGAATAGGGAACGAGAAGAAACACGACCACAGGGTCTTGCGAGAAGAGTTTTGGGTAATAGTGGGTTGGAAAAGCTTACATTTTTGAGAAGTGATTCTTTACAGGTACCTAATACCACTGATACTACAGCAAGTAATCCAGGGTACAGCTGTGCTAATTTTTCAGATGACAACAAGTGTGTCAACCCTTCAGATGCGGAGGCAGTAGCCCAGACTAACTGTTGTGATGCGTATAGTTCAGAAGTGAGTGAAGGTGATGCGGAGGTGTTAGATCATTATAATTCACATGCTGAGGCTGATGCTCCTGGTACCATCTTGGATGATTTAAGATTTGCAGCCGTCAAAACATGCATGACAACAGTGCAGGTGGATGCTGTTCTTACTGCTCTACACAAACACAGGAACCTGTTTGGCATCCTTCCTCAATCATATAAATCACTCTGTAAAGTCACTTACCCACCTGTAACTCAAGACCTCAAAAGCAAGTCAGGGCATGATTACTACTATTTTGGGTTAGAGGCCCAGTTGGAGATTTCCTTAGAGCTTTATCCTGAAAATGACGTTAAGAAACTGAATATCTTGTCCATCACAGTTAACAATGATGGCTTACCCTTATTCACAAGTAACCGCATAAGTTCTTGGCCTGCACTAGTTAGGATTGCTAATTTAGGACCAAGGAAGGTATTTCCAATGGTTTTGACTGCTGGATCAGAGAAGCCTTGTGACTTGGAATATTTGGAGGATTTCATCACAGCAGCCAGGCACTTCATGGAAAATGGGTTTGAGTTTCATAACGTGAAGTTATTATGAGCTATACGAGCCATCATATGTGATGCCCAGCTCGGGCTCATGTAAAGCATATCAAACAGTTCTCTTCAACATTTGGGTGTGACCAGTGCGAGAGTATAGGGTTCCATGACGGATACCGAATGACAAAGCCTCGCACTTGGAGGCTGCCGCTGAGGACTGATGCTAGTTTTAGAGCTAAATCACAACCAAGCCACCACAAGGCAGATGGAAAAGACAGCCCATTCCTGAGACTGAATATAGACATGATCAGCTCCTTTCCCCCTGATTTTATGCACCAAGATGGAGGGTGCATGAAGAAGTTATTGAAGTGGAGTGTTTTCGGCCCAAAGTCAGCAGGAACTGGTCAGCCCAAATGTCGTATGTCTAGTAGAAATATAGACACTCTTTACAAAAGGATGATACAGTTAAAGGATTTCATTCCCAACTGCTTCAGCCGTAAGCCACAGTCATTCAAAGACTTTGCTTACTTTAAGGCAACTGAAATACGCCAGTTGCAACTATACACAGCAACGATTGTGTTCAAGAGTCTGATGGCCACATATGAAATCTATCAGAATCTTGTCACATATAACAGTGTTTGTGCGTTGCTTGTGTATGAAAGGACTGCGCACCACTACTCTGAGTACTGCCAGTTGCTAATGAAGAGATTTGTTGATAGTTGTCAGGAAATATATGGAAATTGTTTTTTGGTGTATAACGTACACAGTCATCTTCACTTTCCTTTAGTGGCTGAAGGCATGGTAGCATTGATAATGTCAGTGTTAATGCATTTGAAAGTTATCTGGGGCGACTGAAAAAATGGCGATGTCTAGCCATCGGCCGATTATCTCTTTGGTCAAAGGTGTTCAGAGAATGCAAGCAGCTGAAAGTGCAATGAAATTGAAAGACATTACTCACAGTATCAGTACTAAATCCCCAAACAACATATATGTTGACATTGAAAAAGACAAATGCTTACACGTAACTGCTGTCACTGATGAAACAGTGAGATGCATGGAGTATGTTGTATCTGACCCATTTTATGAAAAACCTTTTGACTCTAGAAAGACTGGTTGTTACCAAGTACGAAGAGAAGAGTACCGGTATATCACAGTTAATGCATCTTACATCATGAAGTGCAGGAGAGGATTGAAGATAGACACTGATAAGTTAGAAAACATGAATTTGCCTGAATATGAAAACATTTCCATATTTATGGCCTTACTTCATGACCAAGACAATTGTTTATTCTAAGCATATACTATAGTCTATCGAGTTTAACTTGAGCCCTTGGGCGCGACTCAGTCGTTGGCTTTCCCTCACCTTTCAAGAAAATAATAACACCATGCAGTCGTATTATGAATGATATATATTTCATAAATATATATCGTACAGGCTAACAGTGAGACATATCACCATGCGCAGGTCATCACTAGAAAGGGGGTTACCGGTGGAGATTGATGACGTCAGGCTGATAGCACGGTCGCCTTGCGCACTAAACAGCTGTTTC
>NC_066565.1:11614124-11671624 GCF_024679095.1 Eriocheir sinensis | reverse complement strand
AGGATTATTATCAGTATGTCTTTACTTAATGTGCTGAGTGCGGGTGTACAATACACACGTGTGCAAGTGTGTATAGGCGGCATACCAAGACAAGACACTTCTTATGGTTGAGCATGATCAGCGCTTCACCCAGCCTTGCAGTTCACAGTTTTATTGCTTGTGGGTGGATCTCGAAAATATTCCCGTGCACTGCCACCAACACAACCGACAAGTGAACACTGAGTGAGTCATGATTGATGGCTGGGATTTCAAGGCCGCGGCGTCCTACATCTCGATTGTTGCCAGTTGCAGTTTTTTTTTCTTTAACCCAACCAATCAACATAGGCTCGACGCCTCACACCACATCATCTTCTTTGGCGCTCAACAGTTACATAAGTAGCTAATCCTGCTTCATATAATTATTCATAAACCTTGCAGTTACTCTGTTACGTGGTCATTAACCAGGATGTCATAATTATGAGGAAAAAACAAATACAACTTAGTAACCGAGTTTTATTAGAAAATCTCTTGGTACCTCTTATAGTCACAGGCGGAAAAATAATAATAATTGATGAAACTATAAAGATGTTAATATCAGTAGTAAGACCCGAGAACTGAATACAAAAATAAATTCGAGAAAATAAATAATAGTAATATTAATAATAATAAGTCAGTGTCTCAACATCAGTCAATGATCAGTGAAAAAAAAAATACCTATCAACTGAGAGAGAGAGAGAGAGAGAGAGAGAGAGAGAGAGAGAGAGAGAGAGAGAGAGAGAGAGAGAGAGGTACTGCCAAAAAACAAGCCCCTCTCGCTGAGAGAGAGAGAGAGAGAGAGAGAGAGAGAGAGAGAGAGAGAGAGAGAGAGAGAGAGAGAGAGAGAGAGAGACTCAAAAGTTCGTTATTCCCCTGTACGTGTGTGTGTGTGTGTGTGTGTGTGTAGAAAAAATAATTTACACCAGCATACACTTAAAATGCAGTCACATCGATTATTGCAATGTATTTTAGCATAATAATTATTATTATGCTACAATATATTGCAATAATTTGTTTCCTCACATTGTGTTGCACTACTTTCTAGTATTATGAAAACAAAACCATACACAAATGTTTATTTTTATTCCTTATGGTAGTCCAGTGTGTAGTTGTCAACATGATCTTCATCGTTATTAGAGGCATCTATTTGATTATCTTCTTGATTCTGGAAGATGTTCTCATAAAACTGTTGTTCAGCAACACTCAGAAGTGGATACAGTGACCTGATATCTGCCACTTTCTCCTGATCAAGTCTGAGAGGACGGTCATATTTGGGAGTCAACTGTATGGTACTGAGGTTGAAGTTGTTGGGACTGTATGGATCTCTTCCTGGCATGAGGCGCATTCTTGTGGCGTTGGTGAAGTTAGTGGCATCATAATCCTGCAGAAGAACATAACCCTCTTTGTACTCCGAGTTGAGAATGATCATCTTTGCGTTCTTGAATGTTGAAGCTGTAGCTCTCCTCCTCGTTACCATCGTCTTCAGCAGGTCTAAATTCAGGAACTTTGACTGGTCCATTTCTTCAACCGTGAAAGTAGAGGCAGCACTTTTCATAACACTGCAGTAATCACGAGGAAGCACCACATTGCCATGTCGTTTCAGGCGTTTTCAATAAGCCCAAAGGACCTGTCACAACCCATGAATGTATGTCCTGGCACCAAAAGATGTGTTTGATGTCCTGTATTCGCCCACAATGCAACTCATGGAGATAGTTGAGGACCATGTTTATGTTCTTATTTTGTCCTCCACAGTTATCAGAAAAACACAACTAGTTTTTCAAAAGCACATCTTGCATATTCACGAAACACCCAGTCCTTTAAGCAACTAGCAATCTCCACAGAACCACGCTTAGCTACACTTTCATTCCACACATACATGGTTGATTTTTCTGTTTTCAAATTAAATATGCACAAGTTATAAGTCCACATTTTGCGTTTGTAGTAAGAGATTCCAGCTGACAAGCGAGGTGTTGGGAGAGTTTGTTGAGGTCTACAGCAACTGCACGAACATCATCATCATCATTATTTTTCCATATTTTCATAAGGTTCTGTGCTTCGTCTGCTTCTGCCTTGTGTGCCTGTAAATTCATTTGATGTTCTGCTACCTTCTCCAGGTTTTCAGCATCATTCTTAATTGCAGCATTCAAAGTATCACAAGTGGTACAGGTGTCAGAATCAGGAGGTGCAAAGCAAATGTTGAATTCCTTGGTGAAGACATCACTGTAGTAGCTGAAGGTGACAAACGGTTCATTACTGTGTTCCTTTTCCATCCATTCTACGTATGAATCATAGAGTTTCTTGATGGTAAGGGACGAGTCTAGGTAGCGACGGTGTGGAGCCTTGAAGCGACTGTAGTGGCACGACATGGCAGGCAAAAGTTTGATGTGTTCTCTGACTCGATCCGCCTGCATCCCCACAATTTTGTTTTGAGGAACTCGCCTTCCGCGTTTATCTGCAATTAGGGTTCCGGTCAACGTCATTTTCTTGCTTGCACTTTCAACACGGCTAAGACTAAGGCCATGCATACTGGCAAATCCTCTTTTGCAAACACTATGTGAGGCACCGTTAATCATCACACTGTAGAGAAAAGTATGGCTACGCCTGCTGACTTCTGCCAGTGTACGCTTTCGCTTGATGGGCACAGTCTTCACCAGTTTTTGAATATAGGCGTTTTGGAGTTCATAATCTCCTAGTGCCCAAAAAGCTTCAAATATGGCTCGAATTCCTTCACGTCCTACCCTGTCAAAACACCCGTCAGCACAAGGAGGGCCAATAGCACGGGCTGCTACATGTCTGTTTGTTTTCACACTGATGTAAGCCTCACCAACATTTCTCTTGTGTTTTGCAACATTTTTTTTCCACACTGCTGGATTCCTGGTGCGTTTTCTTCCACGGGAAGGTTCAGGCACGTCACCGTCACTATTGTCATCATGGCTGACGCGCTCGCCGCCAGCATCAACTTCAGCTGCCTCGTCAGACGACATCTTTGCACGTCAATAACCTGAGGAAAAATTTGTATGATAAATAAATTTTAAACAAACAACACACACACACACACACACACACACACACACACACACACACACACACACACACACACACACATGGTTTATAGGTAACAATAATAAGGTTGACATCGCAACGTCGAATAACACAAAGGTTCATTAGTGGTGATGATCAGACACTGCATGTTTTTTTTGTTTTTTTTTTGTCATTGAAAAGGCGTTATAAGGTTAATTGGCATTGTAAGGATGATTTGAGCCCGTGAGGATGACAGATACTATGAACCTGACAAGTAGGCTACTGTCAGGTTTATTGGCACTGTGAGGGTACTGAGGTTGACATGATGTACATTGTACGGCTAACTGACACTATAAGGTAGATAGACATTCAGATACTCAGGTTGAATAACACTGAAGCATGAACTTGTAACAGACAGTGAGACAGACAAACATATACTTACTCAGGTCTGGCCGAGACATCGGTGGGGGAGTGGAGGCTGGAGACGCGTCGATGACTGATGGCGGCTGTTGATTGAATACGCCTAATTGTCAAGGTGCAACCTATTATTTTAGTGGTGAGGACGCAAAAGTAGCAATGTGATTTTTGTGCCCAAAATGGAATTTTCGATGCGTGATTTTGTGTTTTCTCGGACATATTCAAAGCTAAAATACTCGAAAAACTAGTAATGAGGAAATACCTCAATATGATAGAATTTAGTAAGAAGATGTGTTACTTAGTATTTGCTTGACAATTTCTAATAAATATTGAATATTAGTGTAACATTGTGTAATTTTGTGTAATTTTGTCACGTATCATCATCCCACGCCCACCTTCCCCACTCTCGTCTTCCCCCTAGAGGGGTTATAGTGGGTAGGAATAATGATGGATGATGATGAGTCATAGTGAGAAGATGTGATGCTGGATGATGACAGGATAGTGGTGATAAGTGGTGATGCATGATGTTGGGTAGGAACAGTGTTGGATGGTCATAGGTAATGTTTGGGAAAGTTGCTGAAATAATAATGATAATAAAAATAATAATAATAATAATAATAATAATAATAATAATAATAATAATAATAATAATAATAATAATAATAATAATAATAGCCTAACAAAAGTAGGCTATGCGCAATAAAGCATAACAATTAATACTGAGTTAAAAAATCGTACTATGAATGATGATTTATGACAAAATAGCCTAATAAAATAAATATATGCACTGATATGCTATTTTATTGTTACAGATTATCGATAAATTTTTGAGTAACAGTTTCTATTCAAGTCAAAAGTGGCGCGAAATGTCTGAGATTTGCGCTCGTAGCTGTGTTCTACATGGAACCAAACTGATTTCATGTCATTATGCATAATTATTATTCATTTACGTATTGGCAGCAGTTGTTTGGTATTCACTTTCATATTTTTCATTCAGTTTTACACAACGCATTTACCCATATATGGATGAAACCATCTCGGGTTCCCTTCTAAATGTATAAATCTTTCGTCTTTAACTAAAAACTTTCGTGACTCGATGAGTCAAAGAATTGTTTAATGGCATTCAGTTGAAGTTACTCCTATCCGCAAGCAGTCTATCATCGTTCTTATATTTTTATTAAGACAGATATCCTTCCTGTAGAGTGGTATTATAACTCCAATGTCCCTTCCTCATGATCTGTGAGGAGAGGCGGTGCTGAAAATGTGGGAGAAAATGTGTATGCGCTACTTTAATTATTGCTTCTTTTCATATATTTTTTCTCGCGTGATTATTTTATATTAGTGCTTATGTGATGCAGAATTTCCTTAGGAAGAAGATGGTGGTCCCCGTTTTTCATAATATTGTGTGATAGTGTCAGGACGTCCAGTGGGAGTGAGGTGTGTGAGTTGTCACATTTCGGCGCGGAGCCATGCCTCACATTCCTTTTTTAAAGAAAACGTAAGCACCGAGGACTCACTCAAGTTGTAGTTTCCGCCTGAGATAACCTTTTTTAAAATTGAAATTAGAGTATTTAGTTTATAGGAAACATGTAAATGCTAAACACCGCCAAATAGATCGAGAGTTGCTTTATTTCATTCGATCATTATCTCATTTTTGACCGCGATGTCGCTTACGTGGTTGTCGCTCTGAGCGCCACATTAGATATACACATTCTATCTGACTCTATTTGCAATGAATCTAACGTGACGAAGCAGAACAAAACAAAATTCGAGTCCTTTTAATGGCTCGAAGCCCTTGCCCAGTCATGCCATGGTGCTTCGCCCTGCAGCCAGCGTTACCAAATTATCGTAGTCAGCCGCTCAGCACATTGTATTTTCCGGTTTCTGACTCACAGCTATCGCAAACAGACACCAGTACGTGATGATATTAATGATTACTTTAACTGGAGTTTCGTTATCTATGTGGGAAGAAAAGTTTCCGTCCCTAGAACTGATAACTGCGATGTTCTGAGTACAACAATTTGGCTACGTTGCCTGCAGCCTTGCCAAACTGCAGAGCCCTGATTTCAATACCAACACCTACTCGCGTATCTGTTTACAGCCATTTTGCGATTTCGTTCCCTTTTATGCTTGTTTTGATCTATTTAGCACGCTGAGTAACAATTAAAGTAATGTTAAAGTGACTGTTTGGCATCAGTTTAACCTGGTAGCTGCAGGGATCATGTTTCTTAAAGGCCCCTCAAAGCGAATTAATGAGAAAAATTTCGCCATTCACGCCAACCATTTCATAATACATACCAACGCATTTGTGATCAGTTTATGCATCATCTTTTTGGGGGGTTTATATCATGGCAAGAATTCGGCCCTTCGCTGGTACACGGTAAAGCCACAAATTTGGCCCTTCGCTGGTACACGGTAAAGCCACAAATTTGGCCCTTCGCTGGTACACGGTAAAGCCACAAATTTGGCCCTTCGCTGGTACACGGTAAAGCCACAAATTTGGCCCTTCGCTGGTACACGATAAAGCCACAAATTTGGCCCTTCGCTGGTACACGATAAAGCCACAAATTTGGCCCTTCGCTGGTACACGATAAAGCCACAAATTTGGCCCTTCGCTGGTACACGATAAAGCCACAAATTTGGCCCTTCACTGGTACACGATAAAGACACAAATTTGGCCCTTCGCTGGTACACGATAAAGCCACAAATTTGGCCCTTCGCTGGTACACGATAAAGCCACAAATTTGGCCCGTTGCTGGTACATGGTAAAGCCACAAATTTGGTATGTTGCTGGTACACGGTAAAGCCACAAATTTGGCCCGTTGATGGTACACGGTAAAGCCACAAATTTGGCCCTTCGCTGGTACACGGTAAAGCCATAAATTTGGCCCGTTGCTGGTATACGGTAAAGCCACAAATTTGGCCCTTCGTTTATAAACGGTAAAGCCACAATTTTGGCCCTTCGCTGGTACACGGTAAAGCCACAAATTTGTCCCTTCGCTGCTACCGGGTTAAAGGTCAGCGTCATGAGTTATCAAAGCTTTCGGCGCCCAATTACACATATTTGACAAGGCCTTCGCAGGCATTTCGGGCATTTTCAGGGGTAGTTTAAAGGCCCTGGTGGTTGTTTTACTCTTTTTCTGTACCATGAATGTGAAAAAAAAAACTCATGAAAGCCCAATTAATTTCCATTTTGACCTCTGAAAATATTTATGTGCGAGGTGGAAGCGTCTGAGAATATCGCCCAGCGTCACCTCCTCCTAAGTCTATATACACCAAGTCAGGTCATACGCAGATTTGTGGGAGGAGACACGGCAGAGGCGTGGTTTATGCGTGACACTGCTTGGAGCCAAACTAGAGAATGTAGAAACAGGGATTTAGAGAAAACGAAAAAAGGAGGACTAATTTAAATCAGTCCTTTCATCATGCCCTCCCTCACACCCCACACCGCCGTTTGTAGGCAATGGAATTACAGTCACGCAATAGCACAATAAAAAAACATATTTTTTCATCAGTGGCTTGCCTGAACGCGCTATGAAAGAAGGTGAGAATGCACATACGGCCGTAACTTTAGTCACCCCTGAAATGGCGGGTATTTTTTTGGGGGGGGCTCCAAGTGACGTCATCCCGCTGCTCCGCCCCAAAACAGCCTCCTGCGCGTACCGGTCGCAGTTTTGAAGCAGAGTGACTTGACTTGGTATATATAGACCTAGACCTCCGCCTCTTCCTCCATGGCGAGGGTCCTGTCAGGTGAGCCACTCGTCACGTTTCTTGACTTTTCTGTGTATATTTTGTGTGTTTTCGGGTAGCAGGTCCGTGTGTATACGTTTATGTGTATTGCACGCGTGGCCATTGATGGAGGCGTGGGGTAGGCTCTGCAGGGGGTAAATACTAGGTCTATATATACCAAGTCAAGTCACTCTGCTTCAAAACTGCAGCCGGTACGCGCAGGAGGCGGTTTTGGGGCGGAGCAGCGGGATGACGTCACTTGGAGCCAAAAAAAATACCCGCCAGTTCAGGGGTGACTTTGTTAGCCGTATGCACTCTGGATGTGCATTCTCGCCTTCTTTCACAGCGCGTTCAGGCAAGCCACTGACGAAAAAAACATACATGTCTTTTTATTGTGCTGTTGCGTGACTGTAATTCCAATGCCTACAACCGGCGGTGTGGGGTGTGATGGGGGGGGGGGGTGGCATGTTGAAGTGATTAATTTAAATTAGTCCGCCTTCCTTCGTTTTCTCTAAATCCCTATTTCTACATACTCTAGTTTGGTTCCAATCTACGTCACGCATAAGCCACGCCTCTGCCGTGTTTCCTCCCACAAACCTGCGTGACTTGACTTGGTGTATATAGACTTAGCGGTGGCCCTCACACCGCCTCCATCACGCCACGCACGCCTTGCCGTGGAACAATCCTCACCATCAGGAATCCCCACGTAATCAAGAAACGATGTCGCTTACGTGGTTGTCGCTCTGAGCGCCACATTAGATATACCCATTCTATCTGACTCTATTTGCAATGAATCTAACGTGACGAAGCAGAACAAAACAAAATTCGAGTCCTTTTAATGGCTCGAAGCCCTTGCCCAGTCATGCCATGGTGCTTCGCCCCGCAGCCAGCGTTACCAAATTATCGTAGTCAGCCGCTCAGCACATTGTATTTTCCGGTTTCTGACTCACAGCTATCGCAAACAGACACCAGTACGTGATGATTTTAATGATTACTTTAACTGGAATTTCGTTATCTATGTGGGAAGAAAAGTTTCCGTCCCTAGAACTGATAACTGCGATGTTCTGAGTACAACAATTTGGCTACGTTGCCTGCAGCCTTGCCAAACTGCAGAGCCCTGATTTCAATACCAACACCTACTCGCGTATCTGTTTACAGCCATTTTGCGATTTCGTTCCCTTTTATGCTTGTTTTGATCTATTTAGCACGCTGAGTAACAATTAAAGTAATGTTAAAGTGACTGTTTGGCATCAGTTTAACCTGGTAGCTGCAGGGATCATGTTTCTTAAAGGCCCCTCGAAGCGAATTAATGAGAAAAATTTCGCCATTCACGCCAACCATTTCATAATACATACCAACGCATTTGTGATCAGTTTATGCATCATCTTTTTGGGGGGTTTATATCATGGCAAGAATTCGGCCCTTCGCTGGTACACGGTAAAGCCACAAATTTGGCCCTTCGCTGGTACACGGTAAAGCCACAAATTTGGCCCTTCGTTGATAAACGGTAAAGCCAAATTTGGCTCTTCGCTGGTACACGGTAAAGCCACAAATTTGGCCCTTCGCTGGTACACGATAAAGCCACAAATTTGGCCCTTCGCTGGTACACGATAAAGCCACAAATTTGGCCCTTCGCTGGTACACGATAAAGCCACAAATTTGGCCCTTCGCTGGTACACGATAAAGCCACAAATTTGGCCCTTCACTGGTACACGATAAAGCCACAAATTTGGCCCTTCGCTGGTACACGATAAAGCCACAAATTTGGCCCTTCGCTGGTACACGATAAAGCCACAAATTTGGCCCGTTGCTGGTACATGGTAAAGCCACAAATTTGGCCTGTTGCTGGTACACGGTAAAGCCACAAATTTGGCCCGTTGATGGTACACGGTAAAGCCACAAATTTGGCCCTTCGCTGGTACACGGTAAAGCCATAAATTTGGCCCGTTGCTGGTATACGGTAAAGCCACAAATTTGGCCCTTCGTTGATAAACGGTAAAGCCACAATTTTGGCCCTTCGCTGGTACACGGTAAAGCCACAAATTTGTCCCTTCGCTGCTACCGGGTTAAAGGTCAGCGTCATGAGTTATCAAAGCTTTCGGCGCCCAATTACACATATTTGACAAGGCCTTCGCAGGCATTTCGGGCATTTTCAGGGGTAGTTTAAAGGCCCTGGTGGTTGTTTTACTCTTTTTCTGTACCATGAATGTGAAAAAAAAACTCATGAAAGCCCAATTAATTTCCATTTTGACCTCTGAAAATATTTATGTGCGAGGTGGAAGCGTCTGAGAATATCGCCCAGCGTCACCTCCACCTAAGTCTATATACACCAAGTCAGGTCATACGCAGATTTGTGGGAGGAGACACGGCAGAGGCGTGGTTTATGCGTGACTGCGCCAAACTAGAATGTAGAAACAGGGATTTAGAGAAAACGAAAAAAGGAGGACTAATTTAAATCAGTCCTTTCATCATGCCCTCCCTCACACCCCACACCGCCGTTTGTAGGCAATGGAATTACAGTCACGCAATAGCACAATAAAAAAACATATTTTTTCATCAGTGGCTTGCCTGAACGCGCTATGAAAGAAGGTGAGAATGCACATACGGCCGTAACTTTAGTCACCCCTGAAATGGCGGGTATTTTTTTGGGGGGGGCTCCAAGTGACGTCATCCCGCTGCTCCGCCCCAAAACAGCCTCCTGCGCGTACCGGTCGCAGTTTTGAAGCAGAGTGACTTGACTTGGTATATATAGACCTAGACCTCCGCCTCTTCCTCCATGGCGAGGGTCCTGTCAGGTGAGCCACTCGTCACGTTTCTTGACTTTTCTGTGTATATTTTGTGTGTTTTCGGGTAGCAGGTCCGTGTGTGTATACGTTTATGTGTATTGCACGCGTGGCCATTGATGGAGGCGTGGGGTAGGCTCTGCAGGGGGTAAATACTAGGTCTATATATACCAAGTCAAGTCACTCTGCTTCAAAACTGCAGCCGGTACGCGCAGGAGGCGGTTTTGGGGCGGAGCAGCGGGATGACGTCACTTGGAGCCAAAAAAAAATACCCGCCAGTTCAGGGGTGACTAAAGTTGGGGCCGTATGTGCACTCTGGATGTGCATTCTCGCCTTCTTTCACAGCGCGTTCAGGCAAGCCACTGACGAAAAAAACATACATGTCTTTTTATTGTGCTGTTGCGTGACTGTAATGCCAATGCCTACAAACGGCGGTGTGGGGTGTGAGGGAGGGCATGTTGAAGTGATTGATTTAAATTAGTCCACCTTCCTTCGTTTTCTCTAAATCCCTGTTTCTACATTCTCTAGTTTGGCTCCAAGCAGTGTCACGCATAAACCACGCCTCGGCCGTGTCTCCTCCCACAAACCTGCGTATGACTTGACTTGGTGTATATAGACTTAGCGGTGGCCCTCACACCGCCTCCACTACGCCACGCACGCCTTGCCGTGTGGAACAATCCTCACCATCAGGAATCCCCACGTAATCAAGAACTATTTTGATATGTTACTTCTAATGAATGGCCCTGAGTTGATCCGCTTAATGTTAAGTGAGATTAGAAGCATGAGTTAGCAATACGGTCAGTTACACACGACACCTCGCGTCCCTCCCGCCCCGCCCTAGTTACGTCACCATTTTCAGCCGGTCTTACCTGAGTTTAAAGGTTCCTGAGGTTGGTGGGTGTTTATTCATAAGTCCATGTGTGCTGTATATGTGACTATGACTGCTAGGCTTAGTGAAGGCTTTTTAGAAGGTACTAAAGGCTTGTTAAGGTGAGCCAGGTGGCGGCGCGGCGCTCACCAGAAGACGCAATACTTGTCAGAGCAAGACACGCCTTCGTCTGTCACTCATCGTTGAGTTGTTGCGTTTTGTCGTTGTGCATTGCCATTACCTGCTTCTTTTGTTCTTATTTATTTGCATGTTGTTATTATTTCAATTAATATCTACTGGGAAACCAAGGGAAAGGAAACGGCGTCGGGAGGAAATTAATAGTGGCCTAGCCCGCGGAGGTGGTTAGCGGGCCCGCCTCCTTTGTTGGACCCCAGTACATGAAAATAATCCAACAAATGTCAGGACAACATTTAATGTTGGGTCGTAAAGGAGGGCAGAAAGAGGACACCAAAAGCCCTCAGGGAAAGCCAGATGTACGTAGACTGGAGACAAGGGTCATAAATAGTAAGACGAAACTCAAGAGGGAAAGCAATCTTGGGTCATAAACACATGAAACGGAAAAGTCGAAAAGGGAAAGCAGATACCGATGTGCTAAGTCTATATATACCAAGTCAAGTCACTCTGCTTCAAAACTGCGATCGGTACGCGCAGGAGGCGGTTTTGGGGGGGAGCAGCGGGATGACGTCACTTGGAGCAAAAAAGAAAAACACCCGCCAGTTCAGGGGTGACTAAAATTGGGACCGTATGTGCACTCTGGATGTCCATTCTCGCCTTCTTTCACAGCGCGTTCAGGCAAGCCACTGACGAAAAAACATACTTGTCTTTTTATTGTGCTGTTGCGTGACTGTAATGCCAATGTCTACAAACGCCGGTGTGGGGTGTGAGGGAGGGCATGTTGAGGTGATTGATTTGAATTAGTCCGCCTTTCCTCGTTTTCTCTAAATCCCTGTTTCTACATTCTCTAGTTTGGCTCCAAGCAGTGTCACGCATAAGCCACGCCTCTGCCGTGTCTCCTCCCACAAACCTGCGTATGACCTGACTTGGTGTAGATAGACTTAGCCGATGTGTTTGTAAACAAAGGGCAACGAGGATGCCGAAAACAGATGCCCAAAGTAGGCGTGGCTCCGAGAGTGTGAGAAAAATCAATAACCATTCAAAGACTTCCAAACGTGGAAATGGGTGTGGCAGTCAAGCAGAGAAGCGAATAACGGGACAGAAAATACGCCCTCACAGGTTATAAGTGAGAGGTGTGTCTTCAGGGAGAATAACGAATAGAACAGAAGTCACTAACAAACCGAACTGAGCAAATGGTTGTGCACCGGAAATACTAGCGACTGGTTACGTAGAGAAATAGGCGTGACATGTGTTATTAGACCAGCCCAAACGGAACAGGTATGTGCTCGATTTTTGTGAAACAATGAGTGTGTGTGTGTGTGTGTGTGTCAGAGAGAGAGAGAGAGAGAGAGAGAGAGAGAGAGAGAGAGAGAGAGAGAGAGAGAGAGAGAGATGCCGGTTGAGATGCTGACTACTACGTCATAGGTACACGTCCCGGCACCACAGAGTTATATACTGTGCCCGGCACCTAGCCTCACTCCCCGTGCTGTATATTTTAGTGAAGTTTACCTTAAAGTTACTCCTACAAGTGCCGTAATCATCCATATTTGGCACCGAAGCCTATTTTTGCCAGCTAGGTCTGGGTCTCAATCATCGTCTTCCAAAATACCATCCTTGCCCGACGCTTTGTTAAAATGTTATATTCGAAAAACTGTGTGACCTGGCGCCTGAAACGCATAGTAGTGTTTTGTGAGTTTTAGTGAAAGGCAGGTGAATATTGTGTTTGTTAATTTTAAATATTATGTTCGCGAAGTGTCGTTTGTGGTGTGCGCCGTAGTCTTCGCTGGATGTGCCGTAGTGTTATGGTTGTAATGGAGCGTAACATCTGAGTGAAGAAATTATTTTCCATAATATTAAATGAATGTAAGTCATGTATTTCCCCTTGTATATTCCTGAGCTCTAGTCTCATATAACAACTTGAGTCGGATCACGCTACCAAGGATACGAGACGGTAAGATTATTTATGAAGTGATTGATGAGTGATAAAAAGTGATTTATAATAATACTTTCCCGCAAATAGATTGAAATATAAAGATTAAATACAAGAAAAAGAAGGGTACAAGACCCTCCCCCCATTCATCGCTCCTTTTTTCCTTTTTTTACAGTGAAGGATGCAGCTCAAGGGCACAAAGAAACAAAAGATGATTCAGAAAATGTATAATGTGCGTACAGCTACAACTACCACCTCCACCACCACCACTACTCCTGTTACCACAACCATGATTTCTCTCCAGGTCATCCCCAGGACGGGCCGCGCTACGCTGCTCCGGCGCCACAGTCCATCGCCAAGTCAAGCCCTGAGTCTATACATACCACATCAAGTCACTCTGCTTCAAAACTGCGACCAGTACGCGCAGGAGGCGGTTTTGGGGCGGAGCAGCGAGATGACGTCACTTGAAGCAAAAAAGAAAAATACCCGCCAGTTCAGGGGTGACTAAAGTTGGGGCCGTGTGTGCACTCTGGATGTGCATTCTCGCCTTCTTTCACAGCGCGTTCAGGCAAGCCACTGACGAAAAAAAATATCTTTTTATTGTGCTTTTGCGTGAGTGTAATTTCAATGACTACAAACGGCGGTGTGGGGTGTGAGGGAGGGCATGATGAAGTGATTGATTTAAATTAGTCCGCCTTTCCTCGTATTCTGTAAATCCCTGTTCCTACATTCTCTGGTTTGGTTCCAAGCAGTGTCACGCATAAGCCACGCCTCGGCCGTGTCTCCTCCCACAAACCTGCGTATGACTTGACTTGGTGTATATAGACTTAGGTCAAGCCATATCCATGACGGGACTGCCTCGCCCAGACACACATCTACACGCGGAGTCTGTAGGACGATCATGACGCTCTAAGGGTCATGTACAGGTGCGCAGCGCTCTCTCCGCTGGTAATGGGTGTGCTGGGCGTTGCAGTCTCCACCACCACCATCACCACCACAACCGACAGCATTTCAGGTATGCTTAATTAACGTAATGTAGATAAGAGATTGACTGCCAGAAGGGTCGGGCAGAGAATAATGATAAAGACTGCAAGTAAAAGGTTAAGGAGACAGGGGACAGAACAGCTCCAGGAAGGTTGCGTCATTGCTTCATTTCCACCATTTTTCTTCACATCACTAACTCTTACTTTTTTTTATTCCCCCTCTCCTTCATGTCCCCCTCCTCCCTTACCTCCTCCCTCTCTTTCCCTCCCTGCCTTCTTCTCTTCCCCTCCCTCCCTCACTCTTTCCCTCCCTCCCTCCTTCTCCAAGTCAACTCTCTCTCTCTCTCTCTCTCTCTCTCTCTCTCTCTCTCTCTCTCTCTCTCTCTCTCCTCAACCTCCATGGAATACAGACGTGTGCTGCAGAGCTCCAACAACAGCCGAGCTTCCTGACTACATGGCCTCAACTTAACACACAGAGTCATGTCACGTTGGCACAAGAAAGTGAAAGTGAAGTGAGGAAAGTCTAAAGACAGCAAAGAATAGTCACTGCTTTCCCATAATTGGGATCACATGCCAGACCACCGTCTCCAAAATATCATGACAACGACCGGACCAAAGCTGCCTGAGACACCCAAACCTGAAGCAGTGGACTGTGAACCCTCCCTGGACAACCCTACGAAGGAGTACCTAAACAGCAATTTCACCAAAACACGTCTTCAAAGGTACTGCCGGGACATACGACTCAAGAATGTATGGGTAAGCAAAGACAACCTTGTTGATATGATTATAGAACATGCACGGCTAATGAAGGACCATACTAACGAGGCAGTTCAGGCAGAGGTAGCTAACAGAGGAAGCCTAGCCCTTCCGACATTAAATGGTGAGCCCATCCTACCAAATGGGCATGAACTTCACATTTCCATGAACGAGGGTGAATGTGACGACAATAATGACGTTGTCATCTCTCATGCTTGCAATGAAGAAAATGGTAGCGGTAATGTTGATGGAGCTGAGGGTGTCGAAGACGAAGACGGCAGCGACGACAGAGCCCATGTGCCTGATCTACTTACATTGGCACTAGACATGAAAAACATCAAGAAAAAAATTCAAATCAAAGACATGGAGATTGAACTACTCAACGAGGAGGTAAAGACAGCATTTTCAACAATTGAAACTTTGACGCAGCGTGTTCACGAGCTGGAGAAAGCACGACATGAACCAACGGAGCTCAATTCAGAGACAGCACCACCCCCTCGTAATCTCAGCGATACAGTTCTGTCCACGAATCATCTAGAGCAGCGAGTCTCCCGGCTGGAGATACAGGTGAACAACGCTCCCACACACTAAGGCCTACCATCCCCGGATGCTGCCACCGCTCCAGGAGGATGCAACACACAAGTACAACAACTGGACGAGCGGGTGTCGGTACTCGAAGAGGAGGCAAAGGAGCGACTTCAAAGTTTCAAATCACCCACTGATTCAATTACACCTACGACCCCTGAAAAGACCCTGCTCCTCGGTGACACGAACATTTCTGAGGTAACTCCTTCAGACCTAGGAACCAATACATTTATTAGAAAGTTAAAAGGAGCCTCAGTAGACCTGATGAAATGTTGGGTTGAGGAAAAGCTAACATGGGCCCCAAACACTTGTGTTATATATGGGGGTGCGTGTGACATATTGGAAAACTCGCCACCCGACAAGATCCTTGATAACTTCGGAGCGTTGGTGAGTGAACCAAAACGTAAGAACGAACACATGGATATCTACGTATGCCGGCTAGTGCCAAATCAATAATCCGAAATAGTTCAAGCAAATTTTAATGATTTTAATGAAAATGTAGTTAAATGGTGTGGAAATACTGGCATCAATATAGTGGAAACAGACTCGGTTTTTAGACTTTGTACCGGTGATGTTGACGACATGTGCTTCAGTGTCAGTGACGAACACCCGAACCCCACTTTGAACAGAATCGGTGCCATTCGGTTGTTAACTGCCATCAACAAACACTGCGCTAGCTTTACCCTAAGTCAAAACTGGCAAAAAAATAATGGTAATTTGACCATATTCTCACGCAAGGTTCTACGTAATAACATAACTTTTAACTCAGACAAAAAAGTCTCAACTACCTGTCCGGGTCCAACACTCATGAGCAATAACACGTCCCGAACATGGACTGCTAACTTCAATACATACAACGAACGCCCTCAGCGCGATGTGAACACTTACACCTCCACCATGAACAGTGACACAGAAAATGCAAAGGTAGCCCTAACAAACATACGACTAGAAACTCAACATTCACAGATTTATACACCCACCACCACCACCACCCACAACAACACCAACAACAGTTACTCTAACACTCATCAACACAGGAAAGTGGGCTGCTTCAACTGTGGAGAGTTCAACCACAGGCGATCCACTTGTAGGTTCGACCATAAACTAAAATGTGAGGTGTGTCATGTGCTTGGTCATAAGGGTCGATTATGCAGCTACTACAGTGGATAGGACAAAGGCAACGAGGATTCAGCCGAAGTGTGTGCCTCGAAAAAGGATCATCTTACTCTCGAACATGTAAACGCGCAATCCATACAGTCTAATTTTGAAGAAATTAAGCTTCTTGTATCTGCCAGAAATATCGATATTTTGTGTGTGTCTGAGACATGGCTACTCACTGAAACTCCAAATGTATATGTTACCATTCCCGGCTACAAAATATTTAGATGTGATCACGGACGTGGTGGTGGCGTGTGTATATACGTGAGAAGCTTGTTGAAAACTAATGTCATTGACCTCCCATTTCCAAAACAGCCAGGAGTTGAGGACGTATGGGTGAGTGTACAGTGCCATATGTTACCAGCTATCATAATTGGATGTGTTTACAGACACCCTAAGGCTCCCGTTGTTTCGTTCGAGTATTTACCAGATGTTTTTAGGCAATTATGTTTGAGCAAGAAAGGTTTTTATGTTTTAGGTGATTTTAATGACGATTTACTTTTAAAAGGAAATATACTGAGTGTTATCATTAGGAACAATAAGCTCTCACAATTGATTGACGAACCTACTCGAGTGACGCCCATATCTGCAACACTGCTAGACTTGGTGGTTACTAATAACACGAGTCTTGTCCTTACTAAAAATGTCGTGCCTCAGGTTATTGCGGACCACGACCTAATCAGCATCAAAGTCAATATCAATAAACCGAAGCGCAAACCTTTAACGAGAACTTTCCGTCACCTCGGGGGCTACAGTAAGGATATTTTATGTAATCTACTTATGTCGGAATCTCATACTTTTAATCAAATAATGGAAACAGATGACGTGGATCTACAGACAAATATCTTTAATAATACTTTTATACAATGTTTAGATAAATGTGCTCCAGTTGTAACCAAAGAAATAAGTAGACCTTTTGCTCCCTGGTTCAACGATGACTTGCGGCAGGCCATAAAGAAAAGGGATGATATTCGAAGCAAACTGAAGATAGACAGGCATAACACTGACTTGCAGCACCAGTACACTGACGAGAAGAAAATTGTAAAGGATTGTCTCACTTCATCCAAAAAGGAATACTATAAGAACAAACTAAGTGACTGCAGGGGTGATTCCTCCGCCACCTGGAAAGTTATCAAGGAGATAGTTCCCAGTCATAGAAGTAGCTCAAAGACTTGCGAGTTTGAAACCCACGAAAGTGTTATCGATAAAGTAGAATAATTTAACAACATAGGAACATATAGGAAAGAACACTTATGACACAACACAACAGACTTTATCAAAGAACTACATATTTCCTATGGACCGAATGACTTCAGAATGTAACGAGACTGTTGCAAAATTCAGACCAAAACCAGTAGACACAAACACACTGATATTAATAATCAAGGGTCTGAAGGAAACGCGTGCTGTGGGTTCAGATGGCATATCGCTTCAGTTTATTAAGGATGCCCTATGCATTATTGCCTTCTATTTAACTTGTATCATCAATACTTCATTAGTTACCCGTGTGTTCCCTCAAGCCTGGAAGCATGCACATGTCATCCCTGTGTTCAAAACTGGCGATCCTAACAATGTTGATAATTACCGTCCCATTTCCCTTTTACCAATAATATAAAAGATTTTAGAGAAAATTGTATCAAACCAGCTTTTATCTTTTTTAGAAACCAATAATTTTCTTTCTAAATGCCAGCACGGATTCCGTCCTAATTTGTCGACCGAGTCTGCTCTCACGGTGGTAACGGACGCTATCTACAATAATATGGACAGCAATAAAATATCGCTGCTAACGTGATGCGATCTGTCTAAAGCTTTCGACAGTGTAAGCCACAGTATCCTTCTGAGCAAGTGTGCCAAGCTCAACATCGAACCCCATTGGCTCAGCAGTTACCTTCATAACAAAACTCAGTCTGTCAAACTCAAAACTGTAATATCTACAAAAATTACCGTTAGTTATGGCGTCCCTCAAGGTTCCATTCTAGGACCAATTTTATTTAATATGCCAATGACATGGCTAAGTATATAACAGAGTGCACAATAGTCCAGTATGCTGATGACACACAATTTCTACATTATGACACTATAGAAAATCTAAATACTATTATCAACGCAGCAGAAGCAACACTCGATAAAGCTAAAGAATATTTTCTCAGGAAAGGTCTGCTCGTCAATTCAAGTAAAACACAATGTATCTTCATCGGCAACAGGCAATTGCTGCCCCACATTCCTGAGGACACTGTTGTCCGATTTGATGGCACCAGCATTCGTCCCAGCACTCATGTTAAAAACTAGGGCCTGTACATGGACCGCTACATGACCTTCGATATACACATTAACGAGCTGGCTAAGAGAGTGATGGAGACACTTATATACATTGGTCGAGTAAGCATGAATTTTGACAAAAGCACGAGGAAAACTGTAGTTCAAGCACTTGTGTTAAGCCTGATAAACTATTGTATTAGGATCTGGGGAACCACCAACACTACGCTTATACACAAAGTACAGAAACTTCAAAATTTTGCAGCCCGAGTGTCTATTGGTGGCATGAAAAAATATGAGCACGTCCCCCGAACCTTCAAGAACTAAAATGGCTCAAAGTAAAACAAAAACATTTTATAGACATCACTCCAGCCATGTACAAATCCATGAACAAAATGACCCCTGCTTGGCTGTTGTCATTTCCCACCGTCCACAGTACAACAAGCAGCATAACAAGGCAGAGAAATAATCTGGTAGTTCCCGGGACAAAGACAAACTCTGGCGCCAAGCCCTTCTTAGTAAACGGCCCTAAAGTGTGGAGTTCCCTCCCAGCCTACGTCACTATTGCCAGTACGCTTCCTTGTTTTAAAAGTAGAGTCACCAAACATATTCTAGATGCCCATGACGGATAACTATTCTAGATGCCCACGACGGATAACTATTCTAGATGCCCCCGACGGATAACTATTCTAGATGCCCACGACGGATAAGTATTCTAGATGCCCACGACGGATAACTATTCTAGATGCCCCCGACGGATAACTATTCTAGATGCCCACAACGGATAACTATTCTAGATGCCCACGACGGATAACTATTCTAGATGCCCACAACGGATAACTATTCTAGATGCCCACGACGGATAACTATTCTAGATGCCCACGACGGATAACTATTCTAGATGCCCACGACGGATAACTATTCTAGATGCCCACGACGGATAACTATTCTAGATGCCCACGACGGATAACTATTCTAGATGCCCCCGACGGATAACTATTCTAGATGCCCCCGACGGATAACTATTCTAGATGCCCCCGACGGATAACTATTCTAGATGCCCCCGACGGATAACTATTCTAGATGCCCCCGACGGATAACTATTCTAGATGCCCCCGACGGATAACTATTCTAGATGCCCACGACGGATAACTATTCTAGATGCCCCCGACGGATAACTATTCTAGATGCCCCCGACGGATAACTATTCTAGATGCCCACGACGGATAACTATTCTAGATGCCCACGACGGATAACTATTCTAGATGCCCCCGACGGATAACTATTCTAGATGGCCACGACGGATAACTATCCTAGATGCCCCCGACGGATAACTATTCTAGATGCCCACGACGGATAACTATTCTAGATGGCCACGACGGATAACTATCCTAGATGCCCCCGACGGATAACTATCCTAGATGCCCACGACGGATAACTATTCTAGATGGCCACGACGGATAACTATCCTAGATGCCCACGACGGATAACTATTCTAGATGCCCACGACGGATAACTAATGCTGACATTTTAATATGTTTTTAGTATGTTGACGAAAGTACTCCCAATGCTTCACTACTTTTGTTATACTAAAGTCATTTTTTTATGTATGGTTTCCAGCTCACTTTTTTTACGCTTTTTACGTCTGCTTTATTTTATTTTTTCATTTATTTTTCATCAAAGTTTAGATTTTATTGGTATGTTTTACACTCACCTTTTATGTCTGTTATTTTTCATCAAATTCTAGATTTTATTGGCATGTCTTACATTCACTTTCTATGTATGGGTTATTATTATTTTTTGTATCTAAAGTTAGGTCTTACAGGCATCCCTTGCAATAACTTTTTATGTATGTTTTATTTTTTATCAAAGGTTAGCTCTCGTATACATCTTTTACACTTTTTTTTTTTTTTAGGTAGTTTTATTTTACTAAGTTTACCCATATAGACATCTACAATCTTTGCTATGCATATTCTAATTCTATCAAAGACTGTGTCTTATATAGGCAATATTTTACTTTTTATAAGTATTTTGACGTCATGAGGAATCCCTTATTTAAACAATTCTCTTCATTTATGTTGTAAGATATGCTATTCAAGATGTTCTGTATTATATTAAAGATGACTTGTAGACATATATCTATTTCATTGATGTGTAATAAGCACTACCCTGTGGAAATAAACGAATTTGAATTTGAATTTGAACTCTCTCTCGTTAATTCGTCTTTTTTTTTCCTCTCGGTCGTACATACTTGGAGGGGGGGGGTTCTCCCTTCCATCCCTCCCTCCCTCATTCCCTCCCTCCTCCCTTTCTCTCTCTCCCTTCCATCCCTCCCTCCCTCATTCCCTCCCTCCTCCCTTTCTCTCTCTCTCTTCCTCTCCTCCCTATACTACATCAGATGGCCGATGGAGTTCAGTGTAGGGAAGAGTAGTGTCCTGAGTGTAGGCAGGAATAATCCCTCACACAATTACTCCTTAAACGACACCCCTCTAAGAAGGTCTGGGTGTGAGACGGACTTAGGGGCTATTACACTGGGCAAATTTTCCGTGGATCTTCAGTCAAACCACGATTTCCACTGGCGTGGTTTTTATATTTCCGTGGTTTTCTGACGTGTCCACGATCTTCCAAAGCTACGGTAGATTTCACTGAAGGACAACGGTATTACTCACCATCTTCATCAGCAGCAATAACAACAAACAATTGAGAACCACGCCAGCGGGAATCGTGGTTTGACTGAAGATCCACGGAAAATATGCCCAGTGTAATAGCCCCTTTAGTGAGCACTGACCTGCGTCCTAAGGCTCAATGCATACAGGCCAAAAATCGTGCAAACAGGGTACTGGGATTCATCTCGAGGAGCGTAAGCAATGGAAGCCCTGAAGTCATCCTCAAGCTACAGTTAGCATTAATTAGACCTCATCGTGATTATGCAGTCCAGTTCTGGTCACCTTACTATATAATGGATATCAAGAGGTTAGCTAAAAGTTGGAAAGCTTCGTTTAGTTGGCGCAACATCTGTGGTCATATGCCGGAGAGAGACAGGAGGAGAAGGAATTATAGGAGAAGGGAACAGATCCCAGGAGACGGGACACGAGAGGTTAGAATCGGTACAGAGGAGGATGACTAAGATGATTCACGGGTTAAACACTTGCCATACACAACACACTGACAGCACCAATCTCTTCCTTTCATGTACCCGCTATAGGTGACATAGAAACCATGAACGTGAAAAACATTAATGAGGAAAACCTGACCAACCTCCTTCGTGACCCTCGGTAACAGTTGTTCTGAATTGGGAACGTGACGCGGAGGAGGAGGAGGAGGAGAAGGAGGAGGAGGAGGCTGCTGAAAAAGTGAATGCAAGGAGCCGCTCAATCAGAAAAAGTACCGAGGCCTCGAGCACTCAGGAACGGGACACACACACACACACACACACACACACACACACACACACACACACACTGACTCTCTCTCTCTCTCTGCCTCCTAAGTTCTTTTTCTTCGATCTTTTTCCCACGTATATTTCTCTTTTCCTCTTCCTCCTCCTCCTCAGCTTACCTCTTTATACCCCTTTTCTTTTTTTATTCTTATTATTGTTTTCGTTATTGGTGTGATCCTTATTTCCTGTGGTTAGTTTTCATCACCATCATTATCATCATCATCATCATTATCATCACCACTCCCCGCCAGTAAGATGAGATCCCTTTGCACCTGTGTAGAGGGTCACCTGTCGACGGTCGGTACTGACAGATGCATTCCGCCTATCATATCAGCTACTTCCAAAGGTCAGAAAGGAGATTACTCCGGTTCTGGTGAGTGGTATTTTAGGTTCACGGTACAGAGGAAGGGTCAAACTACCACCAGGCTCATAACACTACCCCTGGAAAGGCCCACAGCTCCTACGAAAGCCTTGTCAAATACGTGAGCTTGGGCGTTGAAATGCTAAGGAGTGTGACCCAATGTTTAGTAGTATGTATAACCCAGTGTTTCGGAGTATGACCCAGTGTTTCGGAGTATGACCCAGTGTTTCGGAGTATGACCCAGTGTTTCGGAGTATGACCCAGTGTTTCGGAGTATGACCCAGTGTTTAGGAGTATGACCCAGTGTTTCGGAGTATGACCCAGTGTTTAGGAGTATGACCTAGTGTTTAGGAGTATGACCCAAGGCGCCACCTGTACCCCGCCCCCTCACCAGATCTCCCCTGACCTGACCTTTCCTCCTCTACTGACCTCAAGTTCCCCCTCTCCCCAAGGCCCTTTCTTCCCCCCTCCCTTCCCATATGACTTTCTCCCCCTACTTTCCCCTTCTCCCCGTCACCCCTCCCCTCCCCACCCCTCCCCATGACACCTCCTCCCCCCCCTCCCTCACCATATGACTTTCTCCCCCTCCTTCCCTCTAGCCGCTCCTCTCCCAAACGACTCTTCCTTCCCCCTCTTCCCTTCACCCCCTCCACTCCCCTCCCCCCCTTCCACTTTCTCTTCTGTGGTCCATCTCATCATCTCCACTCCTCCCCTCCCCACTACTCTTCCTCCTCCTCCTCCTCCTCATACCTAGTGTCTTCCTCCTCTTCCCTTTAGCCTCCTCTCTTCCTTCAGTAATTATTTCTTTCCTCTCCTTTATCCCTACGACTTCCTCCTCCTCCTCCTCCTACTCCTCTTATTTCTTCGGCAAGTTATCTCCCGTCTCTCTCTCTCTCTCTCTCTCTCTCTCTCTCTCTCTCTCTCTTTATCCCCTCCCATGGTGCAGAACTTTACATTTTTCTTCAGCCACTTTTTGCTCCATTCCAGTAGCTTGGTGAGGTGTGACTGTAGGAAATCCGCAGTCGAGGGGTTAACTTTCCCAATATTTTCTCTATCTCTCTCTTCCTCCACTATGTCAGGACCCAGAAAACGAGGAAACAGAGGAGTGAGATATACAACTGTGTAAACACCTGACAGGACAAACACTAACAAAAAGGGTGACATATATGTAAGTGTAAACATCTCAAGTACAAAAGAGGGGAAACAACGAGGGTAAAGGAAAACAGATACCCAGAGAGGAAAGTAAGATATACAACTGTGTAAACATCTGACAGGACAAACACTAACAAAAAGGGTGACATATATATAAGTGTAAACATCTCAAGTACAAAAGAGGGGAAACAACGAGGGTAAAGGAAAACAGATACCCAGAGAGGAAAGGCAGGTATACAACTGTGTAGACATCTGACAGGACAAACACTAACAAAAAAAGTGACATATATAACAGTGTAAGCATCTCAAGTACCAAAGAGAGGAAACAACGAGGGTAAAGGAAAACAGATACCCAGACTCAGATACAGAAAGCAGATGCCCAGTGGGCGTGGTCAGAAAGTGTGAACAACCATTGAAAAAGACTCTGACCTGTGACGTCAGTTGTGGCGACATGTTATGAGCCAATAATTTAACAGAAAAATCACTGTGGGAGTGTCTTAAGACTGACTCACGAATAGCAGGAGAAGTAAAACAATACAACATAATGAGCGAGCAGATGGGTGTGACAGGAAGTATTGGCCATTGGTTATGTAGAAAATTAAGGGCGTGTCAAGGATGTAAGTCCGCCTAAAGCAAAGAAAAATGTGGCCTAGAAATCAGTGATATAGGTAGATCGAGCTTGGTTCTCGCCTCAAGCAGACCTGCTACTCACTCAGCCGAGAATGGCTGTTGTGATCTTAATCGTGAGTAGAAATTCGAGAATCTAAGGGAAACCGACTGTATTGTCCTGGAGATTATATTGTGAGGAAATGTGTAGTAGGATTGTGAGTGGTACAGGATAGTGATTATTTGTTTGCGATGTTAAGCAGAAATGGAAACCACAGCGTGTGGTATAATTGGGTGTTTCCATGAATTGTAGTAGATTATACTATAGGAATATGTTATTAGAATTTTGTGAAGAGAGTACATAATGATTGTGATGTAAGCAGAGATACAAACCACTGCTTGTGGAACGACGAGTGTTATTATTATTGGCAACAACTGAGCACATATTGTAGTATTATGTTTAAGACATGTCGTTTGTCATATGTTGTATCCATTGCTGAATATGCCAGAGTGTTATGATCGTCTGAGCATAGAATATTGCGTAAGGCAATTATTTTCATTTAATCTTAAATAAATGTAAATTATATTTTCCCTTGTCTATCCCCGAACACCAGTCTCCAATAACAACTTAAGCCGGATCACGCTACCAGGGATACGAGACGGTGAGATCATTTATGGAGTAATTAATGAGTGATAAAAGAGTTGATTTAATACAAGAAAAGAAGGGTCTAAAACTGGCGGCAGCGGTATAGGGATAGACAGGAGGGTGTGTTTATCAGTGTCTTTCCTTAAATTAACTACGTTTGATGAGAAAAGGGCTCCTACTTTCACCAAGTTTAGTTCGTTTTAGCAGCGGTAGTGACAGCGATGATATAAGTATTTGTTCTTCCGGAGAGTTAGACTCAGAATCAGACAACATGCCGGACGAAATTCAGGTCGGAAACGGTGTACCGGATCCTGAGCAGAGCACTAGTGAAGGCAGTGGCCAAGACAAGTCTACTACAGTAGATAAAACAGATCTAGCCTCTATCATTTCCCTTAATTCGAGGAACAACTATGGCAAAGTCAAAGGATTAAAATATTATATGGGAGGTCGGAGCAAGGACCCAGACAACCCTACATTTTCCTGTACTACTAGTGTAAGGCAGTGGATTAAAGATATAGATTCGCGGACTGCTGATAACTGGACTGATCAAGGAAGGATACAGTTAGCAAAGCAACACTCATTAGGACCTGTCTTTCAATTGATTTCCACTACAGTTGAGACGGACGGTTATGACTGGAACAAGGTTAAGCAGCAACTGTTAGAAGTATTTCCTGATGATAAAACTTATTATGAGAGGAAAGAAGACCTGGCCACAGCAAGGCGTAAATCTGGGGAAACAATACCTGAATTTTGGGTAAGGCTACATGAGGCAACCTGTTCACTTCAAAATTGAGGCCAGAAAATAAAATGTCATTACAGGAAGACAAAATAACTGCTTTTTGACGGCCCTTCCAAAACCCTTTAGATCATATTTAACTGATGATGACATGAAAGATCCTTCAGCAGTGTACAAAAAGGCCCTAAACTTCGTGAAAAATCATCCACAGCTGAAACTAACATGCAGTGATCTCATGAAAGAGACTCGTCAGCCCGTAGCGATGGTGACTGGCCACAAATCTCAGCACTCTAGGCAAGCTAGGAAGGAGGAGCAAAGACGCCCCAAATAAGTCTGTAGTATGCTTTCGTTGTGAAAAGGTAGGACATGTAGCTAAGTCTTGCTGGGTAGAAATTTGCAGAAACTGTGGCATGACTGGGCATTCTACTGCCCATTGCTGGCATTTTTCGAGAGGAAGAGGAGGACAGGGCAGGTACCCACCTCGGGGTAACTCCTACAAACAAAAAAAAAACGCCAACTTTCGGTAGAAATAACAGAAAATGAACGGAGAACGAACAAGGGAGTAACCACATCACTAACAAGCAATGAAAAGAAGGCTATAATCAACATAACTCAGAGTAATCTTGGTAGCCAGATCGCACTAAACTTGCAGGTACAAAACATGATAAAACATATGTAAAGGTGGCTGCCTCCTAGATACGGGAGCGTGTGTGAGTCTTATAACTGATGAATTTATTCAAGAGTTAGGCTCGCAGTAAATGAAAGTGAAGCGAAACCCGTAAATATTGTCTCGGTACAAGGACACCATATTGAAAATGAAGGTAGGAGACAGGTTAACCTTAAATTTGGAAGGAGAAATAGCGTACAAGATCTAATAATAACACGCAATGTAGATTTACCGACTCCTATTTTGTTGGGTACTGATTTCATGTTGCAACACGAAATTACTCTAAAAACGTGGCAACCACATGAAGAACAAGGAAACGAGGTTGGAAACTGATGATAGAAGGGAAACTATACCTATACAACCCATTGAGCCCGGAGAAATATCTCTGATATCTAGAGGTGAGGGACCTCAGTTGAATGAAGATGAAAATGAAGAAAGCTTCACTGAAAGTAAGGCCGAACGTTGCCGAGCAGCTGAACCTTTGCAACTGCATGCATCTGTTGCAGGTTACATAACGCTAGTGACGCAACTACAGGCAACTGAAGCTTTATTTGAGCCTTGTGTTAGTACTCCTCAGGCTAGAGTCTTGTGCTCAGGGATAGTTGTTGACCCTTCATCTGACAATCAAAGATCTTATGTCACTGTGCCATATTTGAATGTTGAAAGTGAGAGCATAGAGATAGATGATAGTACAACGTTAGGATTTGTGAAGCCTGTCACTCATGAGCAATACGCTGATCTGCCACAAGTATCTAGTGTACAGACCGCTGACACAGTTAAGACAGACTTGAAGCCCGCAGAGCTTGAAGCAAGGAAGAAAAGCCTCTATCAAATTGTTGACGCTAAATTCCCAGACGAAGATTGAGAAAATCATTTCTTAAAGTCCTTAATAAATAAATATATAACAGTGTTTTCCACAGAACAAGAACCATTAACAGTAACGCCCTATTTTCTAAGCACCATCAAGCAAAACACTGATGAAGTAGTGTACAGGCGTCCCTATAACATTCCTATCAGTTATCATGACAGAGTAAGTGAACAGCTTATATCGCTCCAGCAACAGGGTGTGATTCGCCCTTCGCGATCACCCTATAATGCCCCACTTATCCCAGTGCCAAAAAGGGATGAAGGACTACGACTTTGTTTGGACTTCCGGGCACTTAATAAGACACTACGGGACGACCGGTACCCACTCCCTAATATAACCACCATACTCAATCAATTGGGAGAAAGTAAGCTTTTTTCATGCCTAGACTTGAAACAGGGTTACCATCAAATTCCCCTAGATGAAATCAGCAGAGAAAAGACGGCATTTTCTTCTCCAGCAGGACATTGGGAATTTACTTCCCTCCCCTTTGGCCTTAAAACAGCCCCGTCCTGCTTCCAGAAAATAATAAACACTGTCCTTACAGGACTATTAGGTAACAAGGCTCAGGTATACCTTGATGACATAATTATCCTAGGCGATACATTTTCTAATCATGTAGATAACTTAGAACAAATTCTGGATCGCTTAAAAGAAGCCAAACTGACTATTAAGATGGAGAAGTGTAACTTTTTTAAGGACAAAGTAGATTACCTGGGCCATGTCATCAGCTCAGAGGGAATAAGACCTCAATCTAGCAAGCTGGAGGCCATACAAAACATCCCGGCCCCCCAAACTGTTCATGATTTACAGTCATTTCTTGGATTGACTAATTATTATCGCAAATTTATTGCAAATTATTCACAAATCATTGCTCCTCTTCTAAAGATTAACAAGGGAAAGAAAGGTACACTCAAGAAAAAAGATAAAACTCCACTCATATGGACAGATGAAGCAAAAATTGCGTTCTCAACCCTTAAGGATAGAATGCTTGACACAGTCACTCTAAAATTCCCTGACTTTAACAAACCTTTCGTGCTCACTACTGACGCGTCCAGCTACAGTATTGGTGGAGTATTGCAACAACAGGATAATGATAATAAACTAAGACCTATATCCTTTTTTAGTAGAAAATTTAACACAGCAGAACAGCGGTACAGTACAGTTGAAAGAGAGGCTTTAGCGGTAATATATGGGCATAGACTTCACAACTAGTTGACGGGAAATCTCTTCAGTCTTGGCGCGCTGGCTTCGCGTAAGGGGCCGATTGTTATGGCGACTTTCACTGCGACAACTCAAACACACTCTGCGTTCTTACTCCGAATTTAAGTGGAAACAGGACGAAATCTTCAAGTTTTAGTGCATACAAGCAGGCAGGAGTGTCTCTAGAGTGATTTGGTCGAGGATTCAAGGTAACTTATATAAAATAGCACCATGCGTGCACTTTGAAAACGCTGTGTAAAAAATGGCAAATTTGCGTAACTTTAGGTTGAAATCTTTACGTAAAATGAATGATAACTGTAGGATAGTGAAGTCCACAGTTTTACGTATTAGGAAACAAGAAATGTACGTTTAGTTAGTGCCTACATGGCAACTCAGCTCAGTTCCCGCGTCGCCTAACTCGCCTTAGGCACGCAGTCAGCTGGGCACTTCCCCTCTGTAAAGGATTATCGCTGTCCTGCCTCTGTTTACTCTCCAAGTAAAGGACCTACAGTTATTCATCGTCTCTGTACCCTTCCCCACAACTGCAAGGATCCAGAGGACGATACAAGAAGACACAGAAGGCAGTGGATCGAGTGGAAGTGACGGAGGAGACACAAGATATGAGGACGCCGCGACCAGCCGGACCCGCCGACGGACGAGTTGCTCCTCCCCGCGGTCGGCAACTACGCCGGCTACCTGGCCAGGAAGGTCCAGGCCAACTCCTCTGTGGCCGAGTGCTGCAAGCAGGAGCTTGCCCAGCAGGAGGAGATGAAGATTACCGTGGAGCTCGAGAGGGCGACCGCCCTCTGTGATGTTCGACGCCCTGGTCGAGCTGGTCGACAGGGAGAGCTGGAGACGGGCCGGGCGGTCCTGAAGCGGCCATCTCCCAATGGCCCACATGGCGTCCTTCGGGATGTCGCTGTGGGACTCCCTGATGCAGGGAGGACAAGAAGGAGCGCAGGTTGAGGTTCCTCTCCCTTGCCATGCGCCACAGGGACGGGTTCAGGCACCTCCTGGAGTTCCTGGCGGCCTCAGACCCGACCTTGCAGGGGTACAGGTGCCAGGAGGGGCACAACCTGGCCAACACCATCTTGCCGCACATCAGCAGGTCCCTCTTCAACTGTTTCGGTGCTAATTTCTCCAAGGACGTGACCTCAGAAGCGAGGAAGAACAAGGCCTTGAAGCAGCCGACCGGCAGGAAGAGGAGCAGTATCGAGGAGGGCAGGAAGGAGACGGCGAGGAACAGGGACGTGTACAAGTCCAGGAAACTGACCGGGGCCCACAAGTCATAGGCCAAAAGGCTAAAGTGATTGTTCAGGACGAGGGCCAGATAGCCGGCAAGACGTGCTGCGGCAATAGTGACATCGGAATTCAACCAAAATAAGTTGTGATTGTATATAGAAAAATGAATATTTTGCTTTTTTTGAGTAAAATTAAGATGTTTCTGCTTGCTTTCCTCAAGTTTTAAGTTTCTAATGTGAAAATTATGTGATTTATTAGATGTTAAAACTTACGTAAAAATTGCACTAAATAAAAAAAATAAGTAGCTATTTCGGGCAAAAACTTATAAGATATGCTAAATATTGCTATTGATTCTGAAAATATAAGTGATTATCTCTGCATTTGGTGATGTTTGTGCATCTAGCGTAAAATCTGAGGATTTTATAGCCTTTTTAAGTTTTGTTATACTTATATAAAAAACAATTAATCGGGATTTTATTAGGGAACGACTTTGAATTTTTTGATACCGCTGCTCATGGAGACTCATATATGCCTAAGGGAGGTGCCTGTTTTAGTTTCAGGTCGCTAGCTGCTTTGGTTTTGAAAATATTTAAATTTTAAATTTTTGAAAATCGGCCCCATGCGAATCGGCCCCGCGCCCCGTTTCCCGTCAAGAGATTGTGAAGTCTATGATATGGGTTGCAAGTGAACCGCCCATTAATACTGGGCTACCCTATTGAGATCCACACGGATCACAGACCTTTAGTATGGTTGTTACAGGTAGCTAGTCCCAACGGCAGGATAGCTAGATGGCAGACTCTCATGAGTGAGTATGATTTCACAATCAATCATTTGCCTGGCAAGGAAAATATAGTAGCAGATTTTTTATCAAGGATGAAGGCTCAACAGGACACTGAGATTGAATTAGAAGACCCGCGCGATAATATTTGTGGATGGGGAACAACCAAAACCGTGGAACACGTGGATAATGAGGGGCAAGGTATTGCACTAGTGCAGAAAAAGAAAAAGGCGCCAAATGATATGGAATCAGAATGTATGAAATGTATGGACATGAATTGTGAGTGTATTGGCCACACACTTGACTGGAGTATTGAAGAGATTATTGAGCTGCAAGATGAGCAGCCAGCATATAGAATGATAAAAAAAATATGATAAAAGAAGGGTGCCCCATGAATGAGATTGAGCAGAGACTCAGAGATAAAAGGTATAATGTGAAGATGCCCCTGTCAGAATTGCAGGTGGAACACGATGTGTTATATCGTGTTATAATGAATCCGTACGGAGAAGCCACTAAGGTGGTGGTTTTACCCCCCAAGTATTTCCAGAAAGCGATAACTCTGGCTCATTCGTCGCCAACTGCAGGGCACGGAGGAACCAAAGTTACGTTATCTCGGTGTAGAAAGTTCGCTTTCTGGCCTGGAATGAAACGGGATGTAGAAGAGTATGTAAGGAAGTGCGTCACGTGTAGTCGTTTCAAGCGAGTTGGGAACTTCCACCCTGCTCCTTTGCGGCATTATCCGGACGTCACCGCTCCTTTTGAGAGAATACACATGGACCTTGTGGGTCCCATGGGTGTATCGGACAATGGGTTTCGATACGTAATGACCATAATTGATGTTTTTACAAGGTATTTGATTACAGTACCCTTACGGAGTAAGGAAGCCCGCGAAGTAGCAAGGGCGTTGTACGTGAATGTGGTTTGTGTACACGGTGTTCCTCAGACAGTTGTTACAGATCAAGGTTCAGAGTTTGTTAATTCCGTGATGCAGGAGATAACTTCTGAACTCCTCATGCGACACGCGAAAATAACGGCTTACCATCCAAGTGCAAATGGAATAGTAGAGCGCGCAAATTATACCATTGTTAACATTTTGAGGACAATGGTTCTAGGAAATGTGTCCATTTGGGATATAATGTTACCTGCAGCCACCCTGGCATATAATACTGCGTATCATAGCACCATAAAGGAGTCACCTTTTTATCTCATGTACTTACGGGATCCTCGTATGCCCTACACTATGTTAGAAAAAACTCAGCAACCCTGGTATGATATTGACTCCTATAAGGAAGAAATGGCTGCAGTTGCAAAGAAAGTTTATGATAGATGCCAGGTTTACATTGAAGAAGGTAGAGAAGAAATGGAAAAGTACTACAAACCTACGAAACTCAAAACTATCAGCGTTGGCGACAGAGTGTTCCTCAAACATATACCAAAAAGAAAAGAAAATAAGAAGTTGCAACCTATTTTTGATGGACCCTACAGGGTAATAGACAAGATCAGTGATGTAGTGGTAAAAATTAGGAACCTCAGGACTAGTAAGGTTTCAACAGTCCACACAGATAGAGTGAAAGTCCTTCATGAAGATTGCATCGATGTGCAGCAATGTCCAACGGTTAGACGAGCATACCCTTTAAATCCAGAGACAGACACTGATCTATTCTTTGCATTGCTCAACCCTGAAATCCCTGAAAAAAATTCTACCAAAGAATTGATAACTCGTAAAGGAGAATTAACTACTACTTTTGAAACTGAAACTAATGTTCGTTCTCCAGCAGCCCAAACAGATGAGGCACAGGCTACAATGCCCAATACAACCACCTCCCAGGTTACTCCCAAATTTTCAGAGCCACCCCAGCATAGGTATAACCTTCGCTCTTCCTCAACGGTACAGGACTTGCCTAATGTTATGTCAAAGCCAATAGAATATGGGAAAGAATAGTGGCTCACGAAAAAAGATACGCTATTTAACCGCTAATATAACGTAATTATCCGCAGATTTGTTTGGCTTCATCGGTGCACTGCTCAATCCCAACACAAGAATCACCGATACGTGCTGGCTTGAGTTTCACACCGACATACCGTCTAGTCCTCACAGGCAGAGACTATGTAGTACCTTTTATCCTCAAAGAAGAAGATGTTTTAGCTCCATTATATAAGGCACGGAATTTGACTGCTTCTTTAGCTTGGAATGTTGTTCAAATATCACCTGAGTATCCAATTATAAAATCATTAAAGCACACACTTTTTAATTTTGAAAATGAATTCAGTTCATTATTATTTAATCTTAAAAGATTCCTCCGCTATGTAATGACTACTGATCCGAACAAACTACATGTTTCAATGAATTATAGACCGAAGCGGGGAATGATTAATTTTCTAGGATCCTTGTCTAATATCTTATTTGGTACCGCGACCCAGGCTCAAGTTGATGCTATTCATGGAAAAATTGGAGAACTAGAGTCAATGACTGAACAAGAACGTATCATGTTGAACGTTCATTCGACTGCATTAAATGTCACGTTACGAAATATGCATACCATGCAGTCTGCTCTGAATAGACTATCTTCTGCTGTAAACATATCGAACCAGGTTGTCCGTCACATGTCTATGCAGACCTTGGCATTAGAGAGTGAGGAAAAACTCCTCCGAGCATTGCTAGATTTAGAGTTAGCATTAGGACACCTAAGTACGGGTATTTTAGATTTAAAGTTGGGTCTGCAGGCTCTCCTGCAAACATATATAACTCCAACCATTATGTCAGACGAACAACTGTTAAGTACATTAAAGGAAGCCTCAGTTCGGCCTCCAGGTCTTTTGTTCCCTGCAGTTCCTGATTTTTTAGCTTTATATAGGGATATGATAACTGTGTTCTCCAGGACAACGGCTTTGCACGATTCTCGTAATTTCTATTTCACCATACCTTTGCGAGGAGATCCGCCTGACACCTTTGATGTCTTTCGAATCGACTCCCTTCCATTTTCTGTACAGAATAACACTTACTTTCTTATGTATAGTGTTAAATCAAAATATATTGCTTTCAGTGAGAATAGGAAAATATATTTTCTACTTTCTGGTATAGAACACTGTAACAAAAATCACCATATGTTAGTTTGTCCTCCCAAAGGCCCCGTGTATGAGGCAAGTCACGCAGCCTCTTGTGAATCGGCTGCCTTCTTGAATCATAAGTCAGTGATCAACCTCTGCCACAAAATAGTCTTACAAACATTTCCCCCGATGTTTATAAAAGGTCCTGGATACTGGACCTATTCACTTGCCTCCCCCATCACTCTGACACTCACATGCCCTACCAATCCTGTAAACAAACATACTGTCAGCCTCAAAGGTAGTGGGATATTGACGCTTCGGCAAGGTTGCAGCGTCCACAGCCCATCCTTGACACTTCCTGGACAAAAAGCGGTTGTGGAGGGGCCCCCCATCAAGGTCTCTCGCCCCTCTCCCTCTCCACCTCCCTCCTCTCCCAAAGGTTCTAACAGGCCATCTTGACTGGTCCGTTTTGCCTGACCTTCCATCTCTTCGCAGTGCTGAGTCCATCCCCCTACAGGAGCTAACAGCTGACTTGCAGCCCCTACATCCTGTGGTCAAGCCGAATCAGCCCTTTCAACACGAAATCCATTGGTGGATTGTCTTCGCCATTGTCGTGATCCTGGTTCTTCTGCTGGTAACGTCTGCCGTGGGGTATTCCTATGTCCTACGCTACGCACGACGCCGCCTAATTCCAGACTCAAACCAACTGCAGACATTGCAAGGCGTATCTTCTCCATCAACACCTGTGAGATCTCAGGGGCGAGATCTTCCGGAAGGGGAAGTATGTCAGGACCCAGAAAACGAGGAAACAGAGGAGTGAGATATACAACTGTGTAAACACCTGACAGGACAAACACTAACAAAAAGGGTGACATATATGTAAGTGTAAACATCTCAAGTACAAAAGAGGGGAAACAACGAGGGTAAAGGAAAACAGATACCCAGAGAGGAAAGTAAGATATACAACTGTGTAAACATCTGACAGGACAAACACTAACAAAAAGGGTGACATATATATAAGTGTAAACATCTCAAGTACAAAAGAGGGGAAACAACGAGGGTAAAGGAAAACAGATACCCAGAGAGGAAAGGCAGGTATACAACTGTGTAGACATCTGACAGGACAAACACTAACAAAAAAAGTGACATATATAACAGTGTAAGCATCTCAAGTACCAAAGAGAGGAAACAACGAGGGTAAAGGAAAACAGATACCCAGACTCAGATACAGAAAGCAGATGCCCAGTGGGCGTGGTCAGAAAGTGTGAACAACCATTGAAAAAGACTCTGACCTGTGACGTCAGTTGTGGCGACATGTTATGAGCCAATAATTTAACAGAAAAATCACTGTGGGAGTGTCTTAAGACTGACTCACGAATAGCAGGAGAAGTAAAACAATACAACATAATGAGCGAGCAGATGGGTGTGACAGGAAGTATTGGCCATTGGTTATGTAGAAAATTAAGGGCGTGTCAAGGATGTAAGTCCGCCTAAAGCAAAGAAAAATGTGGCCTAGAAATCAGTGATATAGGTAGATCGAGCTTGGTTCTCGCCTCAAGCAGACCTGCTACTCACTCAGCCGAGAATGGCTGTTGTGATCTTAATCGTGAGTAGAAATTCGAGAATCTAAGGGAAACCGACTGTATTGTCCTGGAGATTATATTGTGAGGAAATGTGTAGTAGGATTGTGAGTGGTACAGGATAGTGATTATTTGTTTGCGATGTTAAGCAGAAATGGAAACCACAGCGTGTGGTATAATTGGGTGTTTCCATGACTTGTAGTAGATTATACTATAGGAATATGTTATTAGAATTTTGTGAAGAGAGTACATAATGATTGTGATGTAAGCAGAGAGATACAAACCACTGCTTGTGGAACGACGAGTGTTATTATTATTGGCAACAACTGAGCACATATTGTAGTATTATGTTTAAGACATGTCGTTTGTCATATGTTGTATCCATTGCTGAATATGCCAGAGTGTTATGATCGTCTGAGCATAGAATATTGCGTAAGGCAATTATTTTCATTTAATCTTAAATAAATGTAAATTATATTTTCCCTTGTCTATCCCCGAACACCAGTCTCCAATAACAACTTAAGCCGGATCACGCTACCAAGGATACGAGACGGTGAGATCATTTATTGAGTAATTAATGAGTGATAAAAGAGTTGATTTAATACAAGAAAAGAAGGGACTAAAAACTAACAGCTCCCTTATTTCCTTCCCTTCCTTTCTCTTCCTCCTCGCATTTACACTTTCCTTTATCACCTTCCTTCCACTTCCAGCTCCATTTTCTTCTTCCCTTTCTCGGGACAAATACCAGTGTTATTATTCTTATTCATAAATTTCGCATAATACTTAACCCCTTGACTGCGGATTTCCTACAAGACGACATCACAAAGCTACAGGAGTGGAGCAAAAAGTGGCTGCTAAAATTCCTACACCTTGGGAGGGGATATCCAGCATACCAATACCACATGGGAAACACTCCACTATCCACCACAGAGGCAGAGAAAGACCTGGGAGCATATGTTACCAGGCTACAAGTGAAGGCGAAATCCGTGCCAATCGCAGCGGACGGGTTAAGATAGTGGGAGTAAACAATTACTGAAGGAAGGAAATGCTCACTTCTTACCAAAAAGGGCCATTATTTTAAACGTATCGGGCTGCCATTACGACTATTTCCCAAGGCCGCGGAGAAGCTTAGCCAAGTTGCCATGGGTGACTTTACCATTCATGATCACAGAGTTATATACCTAGAGCGCCACCATCACCACCACCACCACCATCACCACCACTATAGCACCACCACCACCACCACTATAGCACCACCACCACCACCACCATCACCACCTACCACTTACCTCCACTTTGAAGTTGCGGACTGGAGCACAGGGTTGGCTGGACTGGGCTCCCAAAGATGGCGGCCGAGGTACTTCCGGTTGCCGCACCCGAGTGTCTGGCTCGCGCGCTCTGGGTATAAAACTCTGTGTTCATGATGCTGAAGGCGTGTACAGCCATCACCGGGATCACAAAACAGTCCATGGATACCTCAGCGGCTTCAACGAGAGGCTTTTCAAATAGGCGAACCGAGGCGAAGATTACACCCAGCCAATCAGGTCCCGTAGCTAACATTTCTTTCCCTCCATCCAGCCAATCAGCTCCCGTAGCTAACATCTCTTTCCCTCCATCCAGCCAATCAGCTCCCGTAGCTAACATCTCTTTCCCTCCATCCAGCCAATCAGCTCCCGTAGCTAACATCTCTTTCCCTCCATCCAGCCAATCAGCTCCCGTAGCTAAGATCTCTTTCCCTCCATCCAGCCAATCAGTTCCCGTAGCTAACATTTCTTTCCCTCCATCCAGCCAATCTACAAAACCAACACTACAAAAGGTGCAACTAGCTCTAGATTTCGCCCCATGCAATGTCAACTCCGAGCTCCCTAAAACGGCATATCTCAAACCGAGGTGATGTGGTAAATCTCGACCCTATACAGGGTAAGGAAAAGGAAAAGTGTGACTCCATCTCAAGAAATCAAAATCCCGAGCCTGATCCACGAGGCCAAGCAAGCCTCAGAACCTCACACACACACACACACACACACACACACACACACACACACACAGGATAATGAAGCAGGGGACTAACGGACTAAAGCTCTGCCGTGACAGGAGAGGGAGACGATTATACAAACACGTCCGTACCGCTTGACATCTCGAAAAGACTGACAGTCACTGACTGTACTCGTGTTCCTATTGCTGGAAGGTCGGCAGTGAGTGGTCATCGGAGGGTCACCATCTCTAGACTCGCGCCCGTGCAGTGTCAAATCCAAGCTGCCAAAAACGGTCATTTTGAACCGAGGTGATGTGTCGAATCTCGACGCCAGTATAGGTAAGCGCCGCACGAAGCGGGTGGGAAACGAAACAGTGGAGGGGGTCCTCCCGGAGCCGCACCGCCGCCACCCGCTGGTAGGGAAGTACGGCGGCGGGAGGAGAGGAGGAAACATGGAAACATGGAAACATGGAAATGCAGGCAACAGAAAGCCTATTGGCTCATTACGAGGTCGCCCGCTTGGGTGATTTAATCTGCTCAACCGCCACTTGGGGCTTGGTGAGCAGATGAAAGCACCTCGATATTGAGGAGCAGATGGAAGCCCCTCGTTGTTCAGTTTACTCCTGACGCAGCGAAATGACGGTCGATTCTATATTTGAAGGAGTTGATGGTATTCGCATTTACTACTTCTGAGGGAAGATTGTTCCAGTGGCGGATGACTCGGTTTGAAAAGAAACTCCTTCCAATGTCTGTGGTACATCGACTCGACTGAATGGGTAAACCGTTATTTCTAGTTCTTGAGTTGGTTTGCAGTTCAAAGAGTTTGGAGTAATCGACGTTATTGAACTTTTTTAGATACTTGAAGACTTGAATCATATCCCCTCGTAGGCGTCTTTTTTCCAATGTAAAGAGATTGAGTCGCTTGAGTCGTTCCTCGTACGGTTGAGCCCTGAAGGTTGGTATCATCTTTGTGGCGCGTAATGCGACTGCAAGCGGCGAACACCGTGGCCGGGGCACCCTAGAAGGGATAGCCCCCTAGACGATGGACTCTGCCATGCAGCGGGATGTTTCCCTACAGAGAGAGACTTCTCTGCATTGAAATTAGAGGAATCCCTTTGAGAAGAAGGAAGAGGAGAGGAAGGCCTCCCTCCAAAAAGGAACACAAAGAGGGGAGGAAGGCCTCCCTCCAAAAAGGAACACAAAGAGGGGAGGAAGGCCTCCCTCCAAAAAGGAACACAAAGAGGGGAGGAAGGCCTCCCTCCAAAAAGGAACACAAAGAGGGGAGGAAGGCCTCCCTCCAAAAAGGAACACAAAGAGGGGAGGAAGGCCTCCCTCCAAAAAGGAACACAAAGAGGGAGGAAGGCCTCCCTCCAAAAGGAACACAAAGAGGGAGGAAGGCCTCCCTCCACAAAGGAACACAAAGAGGGGAGGAAGGCCTCCCTCCAAAAAGGAACACAAAGAGGGGAGGAAGGCCTCCCTCCAAAAAGGAACACAAAGAGGGGAGGAAGGCCTCCCTCCAAAAAGGAACACAAAGAAAGGAGGAATGCCTAATGCGTGGGTCGTCATCAGAGTGTCCGTCCATTGTTTTGAGTGTCCAGGGAGTGTCAGGGTGCCTTGTTGCGTGGGTCGGCATCAGAGTGTCCGTCCATTGTTTTGAGTGTCCAGGGAGTGTCAGGGTGCCTTGTTGCGTGGGTCGGCATCAGAGTGTCCGTCCATTGTTTTGAGTGTCCAGGGAGTGTCAGGGAGCCTTGTTGCGTGGGTCATCATCAGAGTGTCCGTCCATTGTTTTGAGTGTCCAGGGAGTGTCAGGGTGCCTTGTTGCGTGGGTCGGCATCAGAGTGTCCGTCCATTGTTTTGAGTGTCCAGGGAGTGTCAGGGAGCCTTGTTGCGTGGGTCGTCATCAGAGTGTCCGTCCATTGTTTTGAGTGTCCAGTGTCAGGGAGCCTTGTTGCGTGGGTCGTCATCAGAGTGTCCGTCCATTGTTTTGAGTGTCCAGGGAGTGTCAGGGAGCCTTGTTGCGTGGGTCGGCATCAGAGTGTCCGTCCATTGTTTTGAGTGTCCAGGGAGTGTCAGGGTGCCTTGTTGCGTGGGTCGGCATCAGAGTGTTCGTCCATTGTTTTGAGTGTCCAGGGAGTGTCAGGGTGCCTTGTTGCGTGGGTCGTCATCAGAGTGTCCGTCCATTGTTTTGAGTGTCCAGGGAGTGTCAGGGTGCCTTGTTGCGTGGGTCGTCATCAGAGTGTCCGTCCATTGTTTAGAGTGTCCAGGGAGTGTCAGGGTGCCTTGTTGCGTGGGTCGTCATCAGAGTGTCCGTCCATTGTTTTGAGTGTCCAGGGAGTGTCAGGGTGCCTTGTTGCGTGGGTCGTCATCAGAGTGTCCGTCCATTGTTCAGAGTGTCCAGGGAGTGTCAGGGTGCCTTGTTGCGTGGGTCGTCATCAGAGTGTCCGTCCATTGTTCAGAGTGTCCAGGGAGTGTCAGGGGGCCTTGTTGCGTGGGTCGTCATCAGAGTGTCCGTCCATTGTTTTGAGTGTCCAGGGAGTGTCAGGGTGCCTTGTTGCGTGGGTCGGCATCAGAGTGTCCGTCCATTGTTTAGAGTGTCCAGGGAGTGTCAGGGGCCTTGTTGCGTGGCTCGTCATCAGAATGTCAGTCCATTGTTCAGAGTGTCCAGGGAGTGTCAGGGGGCCTTGTTGCGTGGGTCGTCATCAGAGTGTCCGTCCATTGTTTTGAGTGTCCAGGGAGTGTCAGGGGGCCTTGTTGCGTGGGTCGGCATCAGAGTGTCCGTCCATTGTTTTGAGTGTCCAGGGAGTGTCAGGGTGCCTTGTTGCGTGGGTCGGCATCAGAGTGTCCGTCCATTGTTTAGAGAGTGTCCAGGGAGTGTCAGGGGGCCTTGTTGCGTGGGTCGTCATCAGAGTGTCCGTCCATTGTTTTGAGTGTCCAGGGAGTGTCAGGGGGCCTTGTTGCGTGGGTCGTCATCAGAGTGTCCGTCCATTGATCAGAGAGTGTCCAGGGAGTGTCAGGGGGCCTTGTTGCGTGGGTCGTCATCAGAGTGTCCGTGCCTTCGTCCGTGCTTACGTGCGTGCGTGCTTGCGTGCGTGCGTGCATGCTTGCGTACTTGAGTGAGTGCGTGCGTTTTTTCGTGCGTGGCTGTGTGCTTGCTTGTGTGTGTGTGTGCGTGCCTGCATTCTTGCGTGGATACGTGCGTCTGTGCGTGAGTGTGTGTGTGTGTGTGATTACGTGCGTGTGCATGCGTGGGTACGTGATTGTGTGCGTGCTTGCTTGTGTGCGTGCTTGTGTGCTGCGTGCGTGCTAGCGTCCGTTCGATCGTGAGTGTGTACTTGTGTTCGTGCGTGCGAACGTGCGCTAGGAATTGGTTCGTGAGAGCGTGTGTTCGTTCGTTCGTGCGTGCGTGTGTACTTGCGTTCGTGCGTGCGAAAGTGCGCTAGGAATGGGTTCGTGCGAGCGTGTGCTCGTTCGTTCGTGCGTGCGTGTGTACTTGCGTTCGTGCGTGCGAGAGTGCGCTAGGAAGGGGTTCGTGCGAGCGTGTGTTCGTTCGTTCGTTCGTGCGTGTGTACTTGTGTTAGTGCGTTCGAGAGTGCGTGGAGGGTGAGTGCGTGCTTGCGTTTGTACGCCCGTTCGTTCGTACGTGTGTGCTTGCGTTCGTGCGTGCGAGAGTGCGCTGGGGATGGGTTCGTGCGAGCGTTTGTGCGTCCGGTCGTTCGTGCGTGTGTACTTGTGTTCGTGCGAGCGTGTGTTTGTCCGTTCGTTCGTGCGTGTGTTCTTGCGTTCGTGCGTGCGAGCGTGCGTGGGGGGTGAGTGCGTGCTTGTGTTTGTGCGTCCGTTCGTTCGTGCGTGCGTGCGTGCGTTTGGGGGTGAGTGGAAGCGAGCGTGCGTTGAAGAGTGAGTGCGGGCTGGCGTGCGTTGTGGGGTGAGTGTGTGCGTGCGTGCTGCGTGAGCTAGGCGAATAACACCCGAGAACTTTCCCTGTTGCAGCAGGAGCAGACCGACACCAACTTCGGCAGCGGCCCCCGGGAGTTTATTCAACCCTTTCCTCCCCTCTTTGTGTTCCTTTTTGGAGGGAGGCCTTCCTCCCTCTTTGTGTTCCTTTTTGGAGGGAGGCCTTCCTCCCCTCTTTGTGTTCCTTTTTGGAGGGAGGCCTTCCTCCGCTCTTTGTGTTCCTTTTTGGAGGGAGGCCTTCCTCCGCTCTTTGTGTTCCTTTTTGGAAGGAGGCCTTCCTCCCCTCTTTGTGTTCCTTTTTGGAAGGAGTCCTTCCTCCCCTCTTTGTGTTCCTTTTTGGAAGGAGGCCTTCCTCCGCTCTTTGTGTTCCTTTTTGGAAGGAGGCCTTCCTCCCCTCTTTGTGTTCCTTTTTGGAAGGAGGCCTTCCTCCCCTCTTTGTGTTCCTTTTTGGAAGGAGGCCTTCCTCCCCTCTTTGTGTTCCTTTTTGGAAGGAGGCCTTCCTCCCCTCTTTGTGTTCCTTTTTGGAAGGAGTCCTTCCTCCCCTCTTTGTGTTCCTTTTTGGAAGGAGGCCTTCCTCCCCTCTTTGTGTTCCTTTTTGGAGGGAGGCCTTCCTCCCCTCTTTGTGTTCCTTTTTGGAGGGAGGCCTTCCTCCCCTCTTTGTGTTCCTTTTTGGAAGGAGGCCTTCCTCCCCTCTTTGTGTTCCTTTTTGGAAGGAGGCCTTCCTCCCCTCTTTGTGTTCCTTTTTGGAAGGAGTCCTTCCTCCCCTCTTTGTGTTCCTTTTTGGAAGGAGGCCTTCCTCCCCTCTTTGTGTTCCTTTTTGGATGGAGGCCTTCCTCCCCTCTTTGTGTTCCTTTTGGAGGAGGCCTTCCTCCCTCTTTGTGTTCCTTTTGGAGGAGGCCTTCCTCCCTCTTTGTGTTCCTTTGTGGAGGGAGGCCTTCCTCTCCTCTTTGTGTTCCTTTTTGGAGGGAGGCCTTCCTCTCCTCTTTGTGTTCCTTTTTGGAGGGAGGCCTTCCTCTCCTCTTTGTGTTCCTTTTTGGAGGGAGGCCTTCCTCTCCTCTTTGTGATCCTTTTTGGAGGGAGGCCTTCCTCTCCTCTTTGTGTTCCTTTTTGGAGGGAGGCCTTCCTCCCCTCTTTGTGTTCCTTTTTGGAGGGAGGCCTTCCTCCCCTCTTTGTGTTCCTTCTTGGAGGGAGGCCTTCCTCCCCTCTTTGTGTTCCTTTTTGGAGGGAGGCCTTCCTCCCCTCTTTGTGTTCCTTTTTGGAGGGAGGCCTTCCTCCCCTCTTTGTGTTCCTTTTTGGAGGGAGGCCTTCCTCTCCTCTTTGTGTTCCTTTTTGGAGGGAGGCCTTCCTCCCCTCTTTGTGTTCCTTCTTGGAGGGAGGCCTTCCTCCCCTCTTTGTGTTCCTTCTTGGAGGGAGGCCTTCCTCCCCTCTTTGTGTTCCTTTTTGGAGGGAGGCCTTCCTCCCCTCTTTGTGTTCCTTTTTGGAGGGTGGCCTTCCTCTCCTCTTCCTTCTTCTCAAAGGGATTCCTCTCATTTCAATGCAGAGAAGTCTCTCTCTGTAGGGAAACATCCCGCTGCATGGCAGAGTCCATCGTCTAGGGGGCTATCCCTTCCAGGGTGCCCCGGCCACGGCGTTCGCCGCTTACAGTTGCATTACGCTGGCGGTCTCCTCCTCCTCCTCTCCTCCCGCCGCCGTACTTCCCTACCAGCGGGTGGCGGCGGTGCGGCTCCGGGAGGACCCCCTCCACTGTTTCGTTTCCCACCCGCTTCGTGCGGCGCTTACCTATACTGGCGTCGAGATTCGACACATCACCTCGGTTCAAAATGACCGTTTTTGGCAGCTTGGATTTGACACTGCACGGGCGCGAGTCTAGAGATGGTGACCCTCCGATGACCACTCACTGCCGACCTTCCAGCAATAGGAACACGAGTACAGTCAGTGACTGTCAGTCTTTTCGAGATGTCAAGCGGTACGGACGTGTTTGTATAATCGTCTCCCTCTCCTGTCACGGCAGAGCGTTAGTCCGTTAGTCCCCTGCTTCATTATCCTGTGTGTGTGTGTGTGTGTGTGTGTGTGTGTGTGTGTGTGTGTGTGTGTGTGAGGTTCTGAGGCTTGCTTGGCCTCGTGGATCAGGCTCGGGATTTTGATTTCTTGAGATGGAGTCACACTTTTCCTTTTCCTTACCCTGTATAGGGTCGAGATTTACCACATCACCTCGGTTTGAGATATGCCGTTTTAGGGAGCTCGGAGTTGACATTGCATGGGGCGAAATCTAGAGCTAGTTGCACCTTTTGTAGTGTTGGTTTTGTAGATTGGCTGGATGGAGGGAAAGAGATGTTAGCTACGGGAACTGATTGGCTGGATGGAGGGAAAGAAATCTTAGCTACGGGAGCTGATTGGCTGGGTGGAGGGAAAGAGATGTTAGCTACGGGAGCTGATTGGCTGGGTGGAGGGAAAGAAATGTTAGCTACGGGAGCTGATTGGCTGGGTGGAGGGAAAGAAATGTTAGCTACGGGAGCTGATTGGCTGGGTGGAGGGAAAGAAATGTTAGCTACGGGAGCTTATTGGCTGGATGGAGGTAAAGAAATGTTAGCTACGGGAGCTGATTGGCTGGGTGGAGGGAAAGAAATGTTAGCTACGGGAGCTGATTGGCTGGATGGAGGGAAATAAATGTTAGCTACGGGAGCTGATTGGCTGGATGGAGGGAAAGAGATGTTAGCTACGGGAGCTGATTGGCTGGATGGAGGGAAAGAAATGTTAGCTACGGGAGCTGATTGGCTGGATGGAGGGAAAGAAATGTTAGCTACGGGAGCTGATTGGCTGGATGGAGGGAAAGAAATGTTAGCTACGGGAGCTGATTGGCTGGGTGGAGGGAAAGAAATGTTAGCTACGGGAGCTGATTGGCTGGATGGAGGGAAAGAAATGTTAGCTACGGGAGCTGATTGGCTGGGTGGAGGGAAAGAAATGTTAGCTACGGGACCTGATTGGCTGGATGGAGGGAAAGAAATGTTAGCTACGGGAGCTGATTGGCTGGGTGTAATCTTCGCCTCGGTTCGCCTATTTGAAAAGCCTCTCGTTGAAGCCGCTGAGGTATCCATGGACTGTTTTGTGATCCCGGTGATGGCTGTACACGCCTTCAGCATCATGAACACAGAGTTTTATACCTAGAGCGCGCGAGCCAGACACTCGGGTGCGGCAACCGGAAGTACCTCGGCCGCCATCTTTGGGAGCCCAGTCCAGCCAACCCTGTGCTCCAGTCCGCAACTTCAAAGTGGAGGTAAGTGGTAGGTGGTGGTGGTGGTGGTGGTGGTGATGGTGGTGGTGGTGCTATAGTGGTGGTGGTGGTGGTGCTATAGTGGGGTGGTGGTGCTATAGTGGTGGTGATGGTGGTGGTGGTGCTATAGTGGTGGTGGTGGTGGTGCTATAGTGGTGGTGATGGTGGTGGTGGTGCTATAGTGGTGGTGATGGTGGTGGTGGTGCTATAGTGGTGGTGATGGTGGTGGTGGTGGTGATGGTGGCGCTCTAGGTATATAACTCTGTGATCATGAATGGTAAAGTCACCCATGGCAACTTGGCTAAGCTTCTCCGCGGCCTTGGAAAATAGTCGTAATGGCAGCCCGATACATTTAAAATAATGGCCCTTTTTGGTAAGAAGTGAGCATTTCCTTCCTTCAGTAATTGTTTACTCCCACTATCTTAACCCGTCCGCTGCGATTGGCACGGATTTCGCCTTCACTTGTAGCCTGGTAACATATGCTCCCAGGTCTTTCTCTGCCTCTGTGGTGGATAGTGGAGTGTTTCCCTTGTGGTATTGGTATGCTGGATATCCCCTCCCAAGGTGTAGGAATTTTAGCAGCCTCTTTTTGCTCCACTTCTGTAGCTTTGTGATGTCGTCTTGTAGGAAATCCGCAGTCAAGGGGTTAAGTATTATGCGAAATTTATGAATAAGAATAATAACACTGGTATTTGTCCCGAGAAAGGGAAGAAGAAAATGGAGCTGGAAGTGGAAGGAAGGTGATAAAGGAAAGTGTAAATGCGAGGAGGAAGAGAAAGGAAGGGAAGGAAATAAGGGAGCTGTTAGTGGAGGAAGAGAGAGATAGAGAAAATATTGGGAAAGTTAACCCCTTGACTGCGGATTTCCTACAGTCACACCTCACCAAGCTACTGGAATGGAGCAAAAAGTGGCTGAAGAAAAATGTAAAGTTCTGCACCATGGGAGGGGATAAAGAGAGAGAGAGAGAGAGAGAGAGAGAGAGAGAGAGAGAGAGAGAGAGAGACGGGAGACGGGAGATAACTTGCCGAAGAAATAAGAGGAGGAGTAGGAGTAGGAGGAGGAGGAGGAGTAGGAGGAGGAGGAGGTCGTAGGGATAAAGGAGAGGAAAGAAGTAATTACTGAAGGAAGAAAGAAGGCTAAAGGGGAGAGGGGGAATACACTAGTGATGGGGAGGAGGAGGAAGAGTAATGGGGAGGGGAGCTGTGAAGGTGATGAGATGGACGAGAAGAGAGAAAGTGGAAGGGGGGAGTGTAGGGGGTGAAGGGAAGAAGTGGAGGGAAGAGTCGTTGGGGAGAGAAGCGGCTAAATCGAAGGAGGGGAAAGAAGTCATATGGGGTGGGAGGTGGGGAGGAGGAGCCATGGGGAGGGGAGGGAAGGGGTGACGGGGAGAAGGGGAAAGGAGGGACCGAAGGAAAGGAGGGGGAGAAAGTCATATGGGAAGGGAGGGGAGAAGAAAGGGCCTTGGGGAGAGGAGGAACTTGAGGTCAGTAGAGGTCACAGGTGGGAGGAAAGGTCAGGTCAGGGGAGATCTGGTGAGGGGGCGGGGTATAGGTGGCGGCTTGGGTCATACTCCGAAACACTGGGTCATACTCCTAAACACTGGGTCATACTCCTAAACACTGGGTCATACTCCTAAACACTGGGTCATACTCCGAAACACAGGGTCATACTCCTAAACACTGGGTCATACTCCTAAACACTGGGTCATACTCCGAAACACTGGGTCATACTCCGAAACACTGGGTCATACTCCTAAACACTGGGTCATACTCCTAAACACTGGGTCATACTCCGAAACACTGGGTCATACATACTACTAAACATTGGGTCACACTCCTTAGCATTTCAACGCCCAAGCTCACGTATTTGACAAGGCTTTCGTAGGAGCTGTGGGCCTTTCCAGGGGTAGTGTTATGAGCCTGGTGGTAGTTTGACCCTTCCTCTGTACCGTGAACCTAAAATACCACTCACCAGAACCGGGGTAATCTCCTTTCTGGCCTTTGGAAGTAGCTGATATGATAGGCGGAATGCATCTGTCAGTACCGACCGTCGACAGGTGACCCTCTACACAGGTGCAAGGGGATCTCATCATACTGGCGGGGAGTGGTGATGATGATGATGATGATAATGAACTAACCACAGGAAAATAAGGATCACACCAATAACGAAAACAATAATAAGAATAAAAAAAGAAAAGGGTATAAAGAGGTAAGCTGAGGAGGAGGAGGAAGAGGAAAAGAGAAATATACGTGGGAAAAAGATCGAAGAACTTAGGAGGGAGAGAGAGAGAGAGAGAGAGAGAGAGAGAGAGAGAGAGAGAGAGAGAGAGAGAGAGAGAGAGAGTCAGTGTGTGTGTGTGTGTGTGTGTGTGTGTCCCGTTCCTGAGTGCTCGAGGCCTCGGTACTTTTTCTGAATGAGCGGCTCCTTGCATTCACTTCTTCAGTAGCCTCCTCCTCCTCCTTCTCCTCCTCCTCCTCCTCCTCCTCCTCGTCACGTTCCCAATTCAGAACAACTGTTACCGAGGGTCACGAAGGAGGTTGGTCAGGTTTTCCTCATTAATGTTTTTCACGTTCATGGTTTCTATGTCACCTATAGCGGGTACATGAAAGGAAGAGATAGGTGCTGTCAGTGTGTTGTGTATGGCAAGTGTTTAACCCGTGAATCATCTTAGTCATCCTTCTCTATACCGATTCTAACCTCTCGTGTCCCGTCTCCTGGGATCTGTTCCCTTCTCCTATAATTCCTTCTCCTGTCTCTCTCCGGCATATGACCACAGGTGTTGCGCCGACTAAACGAAACTTTCCAACTTTTAACTAACCTCTTGATATCCCTTCTATAGTAAGGTGACCAGAACTGGACTGCATAATCACGATGAGGTCTAATTAATGCTAACTGTAGCTTGAGGATGACTTCAGGGCTTCCATTGCTTACGCTCCTCGAGATGAATCCCAGTACCCTGTTTGCACGATTTTTGGCCTGTATGCATTGAGCCTTAGGACGCAGGTCAGTGCTCACTAAAGGGGCTATTACACTGGGCATATTTTCCGTGGATCTTCAGTCAAACCACGATTCCCGCTGGCGTGGTTCTCAATTGTTTGTTGTTATTGCTGCTGATGAAGATGGTGAGTAATACCGTTGTCCTTCAGTGAAATCTACCGTAGCTTTGGAAGATCGTGGACACGTCAGAAAACCACGGAAATATAAAAACCACGCCAGTGGAAATCGTGGTTTGACTGAAGATCCACGGAAAATTTGCCCAGTGTAACAGCCCCTAAGTCCGTCTCACACCCTGACCTGCTTAGAGGGGTGTTGTTTAAGGAGTAATTGTGTGAGGGATTATTCCTGCCTACACTCAGGACACTACTCTTCCCTACACTGAACTCCATCGGCCATTTGATGTAGTATAGGGAGGAGAGGAAGAGAGAGAGAGAGAGAAAGGGAAGAGGGAGGGAATGAGGGAGGGAGGGATGGAAGGGAGAACCCCCCACCCCCTCCAAGTATGTACGACCGAGAGGAAAAAAGAGACGAATTAACGAGAGAGAGAGAGTTCAAATTCAAATTCAAATTCGTTTATTTCCACAGGGTAGTGGTTATTACACATCAATGAAATAGATATATGTCTACAAGTCATCTTTAATATAGTTCAGAACATCTTGAATAGCATATCTTAGAATATAAATGAAGAGAATTGTTTAAATAAGGGATTCCTCATGACACCTTGCTTCGCGGCCCTCCTTTCATAAAGTGAAATAATGCCTGAAAGAGATAAATTAATGCCATACAGATTGCATAACTTGCTGGTACCAGTAATAATCTAAATTAGAGTAGGTGCGTTGTGGTTAGTTTGGTAAATGTTTGCAAGTCTGCAAAATCCCCCAGGTTTGTGCCATGAAAAGTCGCTGCGCTGTTTTTCTTATATTTACGTCCAACGGTCACGCTTACCTACATAATATCTTGAAATTTAGGTCAAGATTTACCCTGGGAACGTCCTCCTATTTTCGGAGAAAAACAATTTGAAAAAGCCTAAAATGTGTCCTGTTTCATATTAAAGATAGTTTGGTTATTTTTTACAAATGCACAGGGATGTCATTTTTGGTGAAACCAAGTTAATTCTGATAGTTTTCCTGTGTTTTGAACAAATCTGATCTTTATTTGTGCCGCAAATCAGTATATTTGCAGATATACGCGCCCCCCCTTCCACAATAATGGGGAATATGGGAAACCCACACCATGTATTGATTTGAGATTGAAATCAAGAACCTTGCCTAGCCTCAGTAACCTAACCTAACCACAAAAGATTAGGAACGCGTCATGACGGGGCTCACGTATTGCCACACTAACGCGCGTAATTTTCTGGACATTTTTCAATAATATAAATTTTCACGTTAATAATAATTTGCAGAAGGTGTTTATGGGCTTTAAAATTTCGCAATGGTGAGAGCTAGACATTTGTAATAGTAAAATAAAGATTCCTGATCCCTGTACACCTGTAAAATAATACGCAACACGTCTAATACACTACGCCTGAGCTGATCTGCTAACAATAAAATCGTCAATACAAATGTTACACCACACCGCCACACTGCCTGGCCACAATGAAAGCTGCATCCTCGAATTATAACATCTGGCAGGAAAAAAAAAAAATCTAAAAGTGAAGAGAAGCATTGAATAACAGATCAAAGTAGTTCCTTGTGAGTGGTGATAGTTGGATCGAACTGATGGTCCGAGTTGGTATTCAAAAATGGTCCGAGTTGGTTCACCAGGCGGGCAGAGTCGGTAATCGTGAATGGTCCGAGCTGGCAATGGGCCGAGATGGACGCACACCATTCCATTTTGCTGGTGTTTTCTAATATTAATTTGATTATGAAAATGCATCAATTTTTTTCCAGAATCTATGTTTTATAGCAACCGATCTAAATGTCATCTTTAGTGAATGGCAACACGCGTCGCGACGGGTCTCACGTATCGCCAGTCAAGAATAATTTTTCAGAAAATTTTCAAAAATCATTTGTCGCTTAATATTCATTTGCGGAAGGTGTTTCTGGGGCTCAAAATGTTTCCAAAGGTGAGATCGAGGTTACTGTAATCACAAGACAGAGATTCCCAATCCCTGTGCACTTGTAAAAAGTTAACAAGTAGAATATTTCACTCACGTAACACCCTGTTCACGCACCATGCTGCCCCCCACCCCCCACACCCACCAACTGTTTGCGCCTCCCCGCTGGCACTGATCAAATAAAATTGAAATTAAGGTAATTAAATTAAACCTAACCTAAGCTAGCCTACTTAACGGGGGGGTTGCGCCCCTTCGACCCCACACCTAAGGGGGGGCATCGCCCCCTCAACCCCCATCATCGCTTGCAAAAACTCTGAAATAAGCTTGTAGCTAATTAACGAAGGATTTGCCCAAGAAATCAATACCACCACTGAACTCGGCACATCAATCTGAGATCGTAGGAGTGTTCTGATTTAATTTCTCTATAGAACGACACACTCAGGGTAAATCTTGACCGAAATTTACACCGAGGCCCCCATTCTCTCTAAGTTATACATAGATCAGTGGTACCTACATGCCTGTACGTACACCAGCGTATTTAACATACAGCATACCAAGGCTGGGTTATTAAAATTTTCAAACTGACTCCTGGCCACCCTTGCACTATAGTTTTCGAGATAACCGTGAGAGCACCAGTATAATTTCATAGTTTAGAAGACCACAGTGAACATATGGTGCTTGCATTTAACGCTACAAATCAAATAACATACCTTTGATGGCTAAAATGAGGTATATGCCAGTGACCAGCCTGCAGTCCACCGTGTATCTGCCGCCAATATCTAACCATGTACACGAGGCGCGGACCAATACAAAACAATATTCCAATGCACTTTATCATTCTGTAATATGGTAATGATACAATGATACAGACATTTTATTAAAGAGTGTGGCTATGCATTCCACTGGTAACCTAAACATACACCCACAAACATTTTTTACATAACATGGGTTGAGATACTACTTTTTTGTGCGGATGTATATATGAGTACTGTGATCCTTAAGCCCGCCAAGTTTAAAGTGCGATTTGCCAACGATCACGTACTTTAACCACATTCTGATGGCATTTTTCATAAGTTTCCTAATATAAAATGTTATATAATAAGTGTATTGTATACATTATTATATAATTATATATGCTTATTAAGGTTACTTGGAGGCAAACGTTCAAAGAACATGAAACGAAGTTCTCTGCTATACGCAAGACGCAAACTCGAAAAACAACTATCACACGCACTAAACAAACAGTTCATTTAGGGTTTGCGAGAGTTTGCTCCTGGGCGGGAGGTCGTCATCCCCATCCTTATCATCACTGGTGATGTTAATGATGACAGGCTCCACGCACTCGTGAATATTCTCCGACGTCCAGTACTCGTCCTCAAAGTGCCGGGATTGTCGAACAGCACCCGCCCACACTTCCTGGTTGGCGCAAAACCTGGCATCCTCCAACCTGGTCTACAGCTCCGTCCAGGTGAACCGCTGGAGGGAGGAGCGCACGTAGGCGGTACGCGCAGGAGGCGGTTTTGGGGCGGACCAGCGGGATGATGTCACTTGGAGCTAAAAAAAAAAATACCCGCCAATTCAGGGGTGACTAAAGTTGGGGCCGTGTGTGTACTCTGGATGTGCATTCTCGCCTTCTTTCACAGCGCGTTCAGGCAAGCCACTGACGAAAAAATATGTCTTTTTATTGTGCTATTGCGTGACTAATTTCAATGCCTACAAACGGCGGTGTGGGGTGTGAGGGAAGGCATGTTGAAGTGATTGATTTGAATTAGTCCGCCTTTCCTCGTTTTCTCTAAATCCCTGTTTCTACATTCTCTAGTTTGGCTCCAAGCAAATGTCACGCATAAACCACGCCTCGGCCGTGTCTCCTTCTACAAACCTGCGTATGACTTGACTTGGTGTATATAGACTTAGCGTAGCGTTTCATACACCCCCACACCTGCTAAATGGTGTTGAGCTCGGGGAGGGGGCTTCGTGGTGCAGTGGTTAGCACATTCGGCTCACAATCGAAAGAGCCCGGGTTCGATTCCCGGGCGGAGTGGAAAAATTTGGGCGGCTTTTCCGATACCCTACGCCCCTGTCCACCCAGAAGTGAATGGGTACCAGGTATTATTCAGGGGTTGTGTCCCGTCTCCTGGGATCTGTTCCCTTCAATAATTCCTTCCCCTTCTGTCTCTCTCCGGCATATGACCACAGATGTTGCGCCGACTAAACGAAACTTTTCAACTTTTTTTTTTTAGCTCGGGGTGAGCGGGTGGCAGGCATACGACCTCATGGCCTTACTCACGGATGTGGTTGTCCAGTTTATTCTGTGTCTCTGGCCGATTTTGCTGGCAGATAAGCAGTAGTTCAGGGCGTGTGGCGGCAGGTGGGAAAGATAGCCTGCCGAGCTCCAGCCACCTGATGAGGTCCGCTTCTTTGGTTCCAGTTGTTGGGCATCGGCTTTCTTCCATCAGTGTGTTGTGGTATGGTGCGCCATCCAAGACAAGTACTGATGGCCCGGGCAGTGACGTGAGCCACCGATGAAACAGCTCGCCGTTCATTTCGCCTGTCGGTGTTCCCGTCGTATCCTCTAAAACCACATCTTGGTGGGCGCGTCCTCATGACGTATTTTACGAACGTCTCGGAACAGCTCTGGCTTCCGCATGCTTATTTTGCTCCTATAAGTACCTTAATCATCAAACACAGGTACTAAAGCATACTTTCGAAAATTAGAAAGGGGTGTAAAACATATTCTGACAAACTATCGTCTTTATCCGACACTTTGCTAAAAAGTTATTGCTGAAAAACGTGCAACGCTGGCTCTGAATCTCATAGTAACTCTCTCTCTCTCTCTCTCTATATATATATATATATATATATATATATATATATATATATATATATATATATATATATATATATATATATATATATATATATATATATATATATATATATATGGTACTATGGTAGACTACAACCCTCCATAGATGATTTGGAAAAGAAAGTCTAGGATAAAATACACTAAAAAGCAATACAAACATATTTCATAACACACACACACACACACACACACACACACACACACACACACACACACACACACACACACACACACACACACACCTTTTACCCCCTACAATATCCTTCTTAAAGGCTTTTTCTCCTCTTTTTAATCTTCCTTCTTCATCATTATTAAATTCCTTCTCCCCCTCCTCCACTTACTGCCTCCTCCACTTCCTCTCACTTTCTCCCTTCTCTTGTTTCTTTTCGTCTCTCAACTGGAGGAGGACACTCGATTTTACTCCTTAGGTTAAGGAGCAAAATTCATATGGAAGGGGAGAGAGAGAGAGAGAGAGAGAGAGAGAGAGAGAGAGAGAGAGAGAGAGAGAGAGAGAGAGAGAGAGGAGGAGGAGGAGGAGGAGGAGGAGGAGGAGGAGGAAGAGGAGGAGGAAGAAGAAGAAGAAGAATAGGAGGAGGATTCTGAGTATATATATAAAGAATTGGGTGGAAAGATGACAGACAGTGAATTGCCTGCACTACTAAAGGTGTGTGTGTGTGTGTGTGTGTGTGTGTGTGTGTGTGTGTGTGTGTGTGTGTGTGTGTGTGTGTGTGTGTGTGTGTGTGTGTGTGTGTGTGTGTGTGTAAATCATACTTTAATGCATACACAATTATTTTTCTATATCTAATATTGAAGAAAGAGAGGAGCTTTAATTACTCTAATCTCTTAATTTTCTTTTACCTATTCTCTCTCTCTCTCTCTCTCTCTCTCTCTCTCTCTCTCTCTCTCTCTCTCTCTCTCTCTCTCTCTCTCTCTCTCTCAGATGTCAGGCGGAGTCATCGTCATCGTCAGCCTGCTGGCCATCCTTTCCTGCAGGTCACCCGTGGAAGGTCAAGGTCAACAAATGGTCAAAAAAAACAGTGAGTAGTAGTAGTGGTAGTGGCAGCGAGCAGCGGTAGCAGGTTTTTATTTTTTTTACTTTTACGTCGTGGCCTATTGCGCCGGTAGGCTTCTTCCCGGTGGGGCGTGATGGTCGGCCCAGGCGCAGGCGAGTGTTTATAGTGATTCTTCTGGAATGCAGGCACACAGTTAAGGTGCTTTCTCTACTCATGGTTAAGAAAAAAACAGGTTCAATCACACTTAGTCTCGTGATATATAAGTGGACCCGACACGGTCAATATTATTGGCACAATATAGTGACTCATTTTTATTGTGCAATATTTGTTTCCCCCAACACAGCTCTGTATTATTGCGCAATGTCGGTAGTCGTGTGAAGGATTTCAGAGACACAGCCGTGTATGTATAATATGCCTTTTCAATACCTTTGCCACTTTTTCTTTATTTCCAAGTTTTTCCGCCTTCATATTGTGGTTGAGGGACATGTATTTCGTCCCTTAACTATAATATGGAGGCGTAATATCGTATTTTGGAGGCGCGGAGTGATTCTCAATAACTACCTTTTCCGCCTCTCCTTATCGTGAGGGAAGCCCAGCTGTCACGTCTGTCTCTAAGGCTGAATTCTTCGTTCAAACTTTCTCTGAAAACTCCGCTCCTGACGATTCATGGCATATTCCGCCTACTCATACCTACTCTCACTCCACTATTCCTGGTCTTTTTACAATCCTTGAGGATGATGTTTTTTATCTCTGGTTTGATTCCCCAGAAGGCTTTTGGACCCTACAGAGTACCTCCTTTTGTTCTTTAAACTGTGCCTCCGTGTTGATGCTCTGGCTGGTCAAATACTTTCTTTTCAACAATTTACCTTCCTGCTGGAAATACGCCTATATACCTGTGCCTAAGACGGATAGCCGTTCTAATCCCTCAAACTATCGTATTTTAGCTTTGCTTTCTTGTCTTTCTAAATCTTTTGAATAAATCCTTAACAGGAAAGTTCTTAAGCATCTATCAACATCTTACCTTCACTCTGATCACCATTGCGAACTCTGGAAGGGGCGTAATACTATTGATCTTCCTATTTTCCCAAATGACTCCTGGCTATCCTCTCAACCGTTAAAACTTGCCCTAAACATCTCGGAAGCTTTTAACTAAGACTGACACAAATCCTTGCTTATAAACTATACCTTCCTACGGAAAATATCCCTCGATTTATTTTTTGTTTTCAGGTCGATCTGTCTTTTTATTTTCGTTCGGCCTGTTGCATCGGAAGACTATGGAGCCTGCTCGTCGGCTCTGGCGCGTCCGTGGTGCAGGCAAATGTTTACAGTGGCGCCTTCTTGTTTGGCGCGTGCTGCCCCACGGAACTCATCTTTGATCCGCAATGAATTGGGGTCTGGGTTGACAGGTGGTTCTTCAGGATAGCATGTAGGTAATTTTGAGCCACTTGACAATGATTGAAAATTGTTTGTATGTAAGAGCTGCCAGAACTTGAGCCCGGGTCCTTCAGGACACCGCGCCCGCACGCTGACCACTCAGCCACCGCCTCCATATTAGCTGTAGACGATCACTGTTCTTTCCCTAAACCTACCAACAGTGTTGTTCCGCAGCGTTCTGTTCTATCTCCCACTCTCGTTCCATAATTCATAAACGATATTTCCATAAACTGTTATATCCACTCCTACGTAGATTACTATGCATTACTCAATATCTTTCAGCATCAAACCGTTCAAACAGAAATTCCATGGCTCAATGTTGGCGCTGCAGAACGCTTAAACTGTAACTTTGCTGCTACCTCTGAATGGTACAGAAGTAACTCAAGTCTCCTTTAATGCCTCAGAAATACAATTTCCCCGCGTTGTCAACTCGACATTATCTTCCAACACCTTCCCCCTATTCCTCGAGACCCTCGTTTTTTATCTAACGTGCTGGCTGCCTCTAGTGCCGGTCTTGAGAGGCTGCTAGGACGACCCCAGCTTGTCGGTGGAGCAGGCACATTTTATTTATAGTGGCTGCCGTGATGTATGAAGCTTGCTTTTTTTTTTTTTTTTTTACGTCGCGGCCTATTGCGCCGGTAGGCTTCTTCCCGGTGGGGCCTGATGGTCGGCCCAGCCCGTTCTGGCGCAGGCGTGTTTTTTATATTGGCGCCATCTTGCGTTGGCTCATACTGCCCCCCAGAACTCATCTTTGAGCCTCTCTTTGGAGAGGTTATCTAGAGCCCGGGTTGATGGGTAGTCTTCAGGCCAGCATGTGGGTAGTCTTAGGCCACTCGGCTCTGACTGAAAAACCTCAGCTCTGCGGCGGCCAAGATTCGAACCCGCGTCCCTCCTGGAGCTCCTGAACGCGGGGCCGTCACGCTAACCACTCAGCCACCGCCTCCCCCGCTAACCACTCAGCCACCGACTTGCGCCATGCTGCCTCCCGGTGATGCATTTCAACGAAGTTGCTGAAGTTAGGGTTGACTGAAGATCTGGGCAGCATGTGGGTAGTCTTCCGCCAATCAGCTATTGTTGAAAAATCAGCGTTTCGGTGGGACTCGAACCTAGGTCCACGGGGTCAGTACGACCGCACGCTGACCACTCGGCCACCGCCTCCTGAACTAAACACCCACTCCCAACTAGACAATTACAGTCCATCATAATCCCAAAACCTTAACTGGAAACTTATTATTGCATCTCTTGCTAAATCAATTTCTTCGAAGTTAGGAGCTCTGTATCGTTTTCACCAGTTATTTTTCCCTTCCTAGATGCTATCAATAAATAAGGGCCTTTGACCACCCTTGTATCATCTACACCAGAGAGTAGTTCAGCATGCTCTCTAAAGACCGATCCTCTCTCTATCCACACAACACTACATTCACACAACACAAACACCTTTTCCTAAAATTCAAAATTCAAAATGGCGTTCAACAACAGTGCCTCGGAGTCCCCACCTGGGGGGTGGGGGCACAGACTCCGCCAGGGAGGACTCCCCTTTTGGCTGCTTACCTGGGAGGTGTCTTGATAACTTCTCGAGCCTTTTTCTTATCAATTTCTGCAACGTTCACGGTCTTCGTTCTAATTTCCATTCTGTAGAACACCATCTTTCCTCCTCTAAACCTCACCTTCTCTTCCTCACCGAAACACAGGTTTCTGAGGCTACTGACCGCAACCTCTACTCTGTTCCCTCTTACTATCTCTATCCTAAATTCAAGTATGAATATCATGTGTAGAGCGCCCCCCAGTCATGCTCTTAGTTTAAACAAGTACCTTCCTCTTACTGGTAGTTTTCTACCCCTTTAATTACTCCGTGGCTTTGCTTCTCTTGTTATTGATGTTTTCATGTTGATTGTTTTTCTAATTTTGCTCACTGTATACTTAACCAATCACGCAGCCATGTTGAATACGGCGTTCAACCAACTTTTCCTTATCCCTATATTCTATTCAAACTCCTTATGCATTAGTTAGCCAGAATGTTCAGGCTTTCATTCCTTTCGCTGGCAAACTTTGGAGCAGTATTGTTTCTGTATTTGCTTCTACCATTTTTGTGTTGTCATTTTGGGGGAATATGTGTATGTTCTTTGTTAATATTAGTTAGGCTCGCACTGTTGTCTCGCTGTCCAGGCTAGAGTCAAATTTATTGTACTGTACTTGGGTAGGCGGTGGCTGAGTGGTAGCGTGCTGGGCCCCCATTCACCACGTGATGGACGACACGGGGTCGAATCCCCACGCTACCACCTCGGATTTCTCAGTCACCGCCGAGTGGCTTAAAACTACCCACATGCTGTCCTGAAGACCACCCATCAACCAGGACTCTAGAGGAAACCGTTCAAGTGAATCAAGAAGGAGTTCCGGGGGGCAGCATGAGCCAAGAGAAGATGGCGCCACTATAAACACCTGCCTGGGCCATGACGGGCCGGGGCCGAATACCATCCAGGTTCCTCAAGCAAGCCTACCGGCGCTATAGGCATATACGTAAAAACAACAACTTCACAGCAGCTGATTGGAAGTTTTAGTGAGATAACAAAAGGCCTTACCATAAGTTGTTTCTTGGAAGTGATGTCTGGCCGAGAGGTTTCTCTCTCTCTCTCTCTCTCTCTCTCTCTCTCTCTCTCTCTCTCTCTCTCTCTCTCTCTCTCTCTCTCTCTCTCTCTCTCTGTCCTATTTATCCTCCGAATCCTTCTCCTCTTCCTCTTTCTCCTCCTCTTTCTCCTCCTCCTCCTCCTCCTCCTCCTCCTCCTCCTCCTCCTCTTCCTCTTTCTCCTCCTCTTTCTCCTCCTCCTCCTCCTCCTAAATCATCCTGCACACTCTCCTCATCTCCTCCCCCTACTTTTTATCTCCTCTCTCTCTCCTTTTTTCAGGCTGGTGGACCAAGAGAGGCTTCCTCCTCCCTCTTCCTCCCTCCTCCCCTCGCTCCGTCATGGAAGGAAGAA
>NC_066565.1:11601624-11609124 GCF_024679095.1 Eriocheir sinensis | reverse complement strand
ATATCAGCGGTGACGTGATCTGGAAGCACGCCCTTCACACGCAGGGAGCGGCTGGACCATCAGGCTTGGATGCCAAGGGGTGGAAACACCTCCTCAGTAAGAACATCTTAGGTAATCCAGCTGTGGATCTTCGCGACGCAATAGCCGCCCTAGCAAGAAAATTGGCGTCAGAGAATTGCCAACACCTCGAGCCTTTGATGGCCTGCCGGCTCATCCCGCTGGATAAAAAACCAGGCTGTCGCCCCATCGGGATGGGGGAGGTGCTCAGGAGGATCATAGGCAAGGCTGTCATGGAGGTGGTGAAGGACGACGTGAGGAAGGCGGTGGGAAACCTCCAAGTGTGTGCGGGTCAGCAGGTTGGGTGTGAAACAGCCATTCACGCCGTCAGGAAAATGTTCGAAGACCCAGAATGCGAGGCGGTGCTGATGGTGGACGCTGCAAATGCGTTCAACAACATCAATAGGGAAACAGCACTGCACAACATCAAAATCAAGTGCCCTATATTCGCCCAATATATTGAAAATACATACAAGGAACCTGCCAGACTGTTCATCAGCAGTCATAATGACCAACGACTTGGAGACCCGGTGGCCATACAATCCTCAGAGGGCAACACCCAGGGGGACCCAGTGGCCATGGCAACGTTTGCCCTGGGAATGATGAAGCTGCAGGACATCATCCGGCATGAAAACACCAACGTCAAACAGGTGGCGTATGCGGATGACCTCACCGGGGTAGGAAAGTCTGCAGACCTCAGGAAATGGTGGGACCTCGTCAATGAACACGGCCCTATAATAAGGTACCATCCCAACGCCACGAAGTCTGTGGTGATTGTAAAACCAGAGGCATATGATCGGGCCAAAACAGCATTCCAGGGCAGTAACGTGAAACTGTCAGTGACTGGCGAAAGACACCTCGGGGCAGCCATTGGAACAGCTGAATACAGAACCGAATATGTGAAAACGGCTGCAAAGCGGTGGGAGTCCGAACTGCAGAGGCTGAGCGAGATCGCCAAAACAGAACTGCAGGCAGCCTACGCAGCATTTACGTACGGCGTCAATCATAAATGGAACTACCTCATGAGGACAGTTCCTGATGTTGCTCCGTTACTAAAACCTCTGGAAGATGCTATCAGAAACACCTTCATACCGGCGATAGCAAATGGGAGATGTCCCAGTGACCAGGAGAGAAGATTGCTGGAGTTGCCGCCAAGAATGGGTGGGCTCGGCATCACCAACCCGCAAAATCTGGCTGAGTCTGAATTCGGGAACTCAATCCGAATCACAGCCTCCTTGACCGGATATATTACCAATCAAAATGAAAGGGGAGAAGACAACCCTCAAGATATTAGGTCACTAAGGAATGAAATCTCCATAAACAGAGAAGGAAAACAGAGAGACACTCTGAGTGACCTAATGAGAGAACTCCCAGAAGACACAAGGAGGAGGACAGATATTGCACAGGAAGTGGGCGCTTCAAACTGGCTAACCACACTACCTATCAGGGCAAAAGGCTTCAACTTAAACAAAAAAGAATTTACTGATGCCCTTGCCCTCAGGTATGGCTGGCCAGTGGATGGGCTCCCAGACATGTGTAACTGTGGCTCACCCTTCAACCAAAATCATGCCATGACATGCAAGAGAGGGGGTTTTGTCTGCATGAGACATGATGAAGTAAGAGACGTAACAGCTCAGATGCTGAAAGAAGTCTGCCACGACGTGACTGTGGAACCCATGCTGCTCCCTCTGCAAGGCGAACACCTCGCCAGACGCACCGCTAATGTTTCGAACGAAGCACGAGTGGATGTTAGCGCCAGAGGGTTTTGGACTCGTGGACAAAGGGCATATTTTGACATAAGGATCTTTGATCCCATGGCCCATGTGCCACAGAGACCTGACCCTTGATGCAGCCCACAGAAGAAACGAACAAGAGAAGAACAGAGCATATGAAGAAAGAATACAGAATGTGGACCAGGGCTCCTTCACCCCGGTAGTATTCACGACGGCAGGAGGGATGGGACCAAGGGCGCAGAGCTTCTACGCAAGACTCGCCGAAACACTGGAGGATAAGAAACAACAGCCAAGAAGTAGTGTGGTCGCCTGGATGAGATGCAGGCTGTCCTTCTCCCTCCTGAGGTCAGCCTTGGTCTGCCTGAGAGGAACCAGGTCACCTGCACCCAAAACCACCCGCATTGCTGACCTGGACTTTGAGGCGACGGTGGTTGATAGTCGTATCAACCACAAGCTCTGTTAGCTTAAAAATAAAATGTTTAGTAAAGTTTGTAATATTAAATAAAGATGGTTGTCGGCCACAGTCATTGGCGGGGTGGGGCCAATGATATTGATGTTGTGCAGTCCTGTTTCCATATTGATGTTGTTGAACGCATTAGCAGCGTCCACCATCAGCACCGCCTCGCATTCTGGGTCTTCGAACATTTTCCTGACGGCGTGAATGGCAGCTTCACACCCAGCCTGCTGACCCGCACACACTTGGAGGTTTCCCACCGCCTTCCTCACGTCGTCCTTCACCACCTCCATGACAGCCTTGCCTATGATCCTCCTGAGCACCTCCCCCATCCCGATGGGGCGACAGCCTGTTTTTTTATCCAGCGGGATGAGCCGGCAGGCCATCAAAGGCTCGAGGTGTTGGCAATTCTCTGACGCCAATTTTCTTGCTAGGGCGGCTATTGCGTCGCGAAGATCCACAGCTGGATTACCAAAGATGTTCTTACTGAGGAGGTGTTTCCACCCCTTGGCATCCAAGCCTGATGGTCCAGCCGCTCCCTGCGTGTGAAGGGCGTGCTTCCAGATTATGTCACCGCTGATATGGTCGAAGACAACTCGATGCGGTGGGGTGTAGTCCCCAAGGAACTTCATTTCTGGGTGTGCAGGTCTAGCATCTGGATGCTTGTCCTTAAGGATCTGGCGTGTCTCTTCCGTCATGGGAAGGACTCCCGCTGCCACATCTTCTATTGACAGTGATCTAGTTGCCATGGCCACTTTGCCTTGTCTCATCTTGTCAGCAAAGTTTCTAGCCCTGTCGTTACTGTCCTTCTTGCGACTGTTACGTCTGCCTAGTCTCTCCTGCAGTGTTTTAGCCTCGTCAAGTAGCTTCCGGACGTCCCCTTTCCTCCACAGCTCCATTTTTCTTTGTACCGCCTTCACGGCCTCAGATTGTTTCGACTTTTTGTGAGTCCGTTGGCATATGAGGTGCGGTAGTATGGCCAGAATCTTTAAAGCATAGGGGGCGATTTGCGTGGAGTTGTTGTACGCTCTAATGAAGTAGATTTTCTCCTCTATCAAGGTTTTGGTGGCGTTACATCTCGGGGCCTCAAATACGTTATTGGGAGAAAACGTTACCACATGATTGTAAGCGTCTCGCACCCATTCCTCTGTCTCCTCGAGTGTCCACCTCTGCCAGAAGCGGAGCTCGCGCGAGGCGTCCTCACCCTGGTCACCTTGCCCTTGTCTCTCGCCACCTGCACCCCCCTCCACCTGATCATCTCCAGCGCCTTCATTGGCTTGTCCACCCAGCACCACTTGTGGTTGCTCCCCATTTTCCACATCCTGCCGTTGAGGGTTTGGGTTTCGACAATCTCCACCTCTCTTACAGTTCACACAGGGCTGGCCTCGTCTTACGCACGAGCATTGAACACAGTTTTGATTTCGAGACGAACAAATGCAACATTGAGGGGGCTCCATTTCGGTGCCATTATGCATGCTAGTGTATCTTAGTTGCTATTTGTGGTGATGAATAGAGCAATAGTAGTAGACCCCACTTTGACTCTTGTCTCCCCCCATATACCTACACCCAGACATACACTTACATATGCTTACTCTGCCTTTACGGTAATACCAGAATGATTGTTTATTTTTCCACTACCATTGCTCCTCGCCAACACTTTACAATCTTACTAATGCACCTGACCCTACACATTTAAGTTGAGTAGTAGTAGTAGTAGTGATATCATTATCAGCAGTTCGCCGAGTCAGATACTCTGTGTTTTATGGCCCTCAGGCGGGGGTGGGAAGTTACTGGGCAGCGGGCAGGTTAGCAGGGACCCGGGAAGTGAGGGGATGTGCGTGGGTAGCGTTAGGGGGGTGGGGGGGGGTTAGGGGCTGTTTACTGTTTGCCCTCGGTCTTGAAAACTGACCCACCTCCGCCCATCCCGACACGCCTGCCAGAACTCACCACTCCCCAATAAATCACTGACATTTAATCTATTTGACATACTGAGAAAATATATTGGATGATGTACATGGAAAAACTATAACTTGCTCTCTCTTCTCTCTCCCTCTCTATCTCCCCTCTCTACTCTCACTCCCCCTTCCCCTCCTCCTCTACCACTCTCTCCCCCTCTTCTCCACTCTCTTTCCCTCCTTTCCCCTCTCTCCCTCTTTCCCTCCCTCTTTCCCTCAGCTTTGCCTTCCAATTTTCCACCTTCCGGCCGTCCGCCACAAAGTCGAGCGTCTCTCACAAGCACCGAGGGGACGTGGGCCTTCTTCCGTAACCACTTGACAGAATATTTATCGTTACACCAGTGTTTTTCACACTGCCGGCCAGCACACGGCCTCTCTCAAAAAGCAGTAATTCGTAATTTACACCTGCATCGTCAATGGCACCAGATTGCACTGTATTTTGTTACGTTCACTGCACGTTCACGCGTACGAAGGTATACATTCCAAGGCGGTATCGGCTATAGGACCTAACTTATGACACAAAACAAAGGAGCTAATCACAGCACGTCCTCTCCCTACGCTACTACTACTAGTAGTAGTAGTAGTAGTAGCAGTAGTAGTAGTAGTAGTAGTAGTAGTAGTAGTAGCAGTAGTAGTAGTAGCAGTAGTAGTAGTAGTAGTAGTAGTAGCAGTAGCAGTAGTAGTAGTAGTAGTAGTAGTAGTAGTAGCAGTAGCAGTAGTAGTAGTAGTAGTAGTAGTAGTAGTAGCAGTAGCAGTGGTAGTAGTAGTAGTGGTAGTGTATGTCGAAAATACCTATACATACCCGACCGACTTATACATAAATAGCCACAGTGGAAAAGTGAAAGTGTTAAAATCATCTGAGGGAACAACACAAGGTGACCCAATTGCCATGGCTATGTACGCCCTGGGCATATCAGTCCTCCAAAATGAAATCGCGTTCGCAGAAACACGGGTGAAACAGTGGCTTATGCGGATGACCTCTCAGGTGCTGGTAAAATCTCAGACTTAAAAGGGTGGTGGGACACACACACACACACACACACACACTTCCGCCCTATTGAACTAGAAAGAAAACAACAAAAAAGAAAGAACAATGCACAGAGAGAGAGAGAGAGAGAGAGAGAGAGAGAGAGAGAGAGAGAGAGAGAGAGAGAGAGAGAGAGAGAGTAGTAGTAGTAGTAGTAGTAGTAGTAGTAGTAGTGGTAGTAGTAGTAGTAGTGGTAGTAATATTAGTGGTAGTAGTAGTAGTAGTGGTAGTAGTAGAGAGGGATATGCTAGCACTTCCCCCAAGACTGGGTGGGATGGGGATCACCAACCCTGAGAAGCTGGCAGATAAGGAGAACCAAAACTCCATCAGCTTTACCAGGTCACTCATCAACAGGATCATCGCTCAGGAGGCAGAGGGCGAGATAGACCAAACAGAAATAAGATATATTAAAAGAAAAATCTCAGAAGAAAGGCAAGAGGCCCAAAAAGACGAGCTGGACCGTCTTACACACCACCGGTCCACAGAAATGGGTAGAAAAATACACACAGCACAGGAGGCAGGCGCCTCTAACTGGCTAACGTCATTACCAATCAGAGCAAAGGGCTTCAGCCTCAACAAACAAGAATTTGTCGACGCCATTGCTCTGAGATATGGCTGGCCGATTGAGGGACTGCCTGATCTCTGTGCATGTGGATCACCAAATGATGTCACCCACACCATGACATGTAAAAAAAGAGGCTTCGTCTGTATTCGACACGATGAAGTGAGGGATCTGACAGCCAGCATGCTCGGGGAGGTATGCCAAGACGTCACTACCGAGCCGGCACTGCTTCCCCTGGACGGCGAACACCTTCGGTACAGGACAGCCAATACCTCACAGGAGGCACGGGTTGATGTAAGTGCCCGGGGATTCTGGGTGCGCGGACAGCGGGCGTTCATAGACATCCGCATATTCGACCCGATGGCTGCCTGTTACCGTGAGCTGCCCTGCAAGCCGCCCACCACAGGAACGAGCAGAAGACATGGGCATACGGTGAAAGAATCCAACATGTGGATCAGGGCAGCTTCACCCCCCTCGTCTTCACCACATTCGGCGGAATGGGTCCCAGAGCCCAATGCTTCTACGCACGCCTCGCGGAACTAATCTCAGAAAAGAAGCATCAGCCAAGGAGCCACGTTGTCGCCTGGATGAGGTGTCGCCTCGCGTTCTCCCTGCTCAGGTCGGCCATCCTATGTCTCAGGGGCACCAGACACTCTTGCCCAAAAGCCACCAACATCTCCAATATGGACTATGAAGCCACAGTGGTGGAGAGTGACATTAGGGTGGGTCGGGAGTGACTTGAGTAGGGAAGGAAAGGGGGATCTGGACGTAATAGATGATAGGTGATTTAGTGCTAGGTAGTATCAGTGATATGGTTGGATGCCACAGTCATTAGCGAACAGAGTTGGGGCTGATGACCTCCAAGCTATGGAGCCCTCCATGATTATGTGTCGGGAAAATAAACATGGGTGGAGGTATCATTAAGTAGTAGTAGTAGTTGTAGTAGTAGTAGTAGTAATGGTAGTAGAAGTAGTAGTAGTAGTAATGGTAGGCGGTGGCCGAACTGGTAGCGTACTGGGCCCACATTCACCGCGTGATGGACGACGCGGGTTCGAATCCCCACGCTACCACTAGGATTTTTCAGTCACCGCCGAGTGGCTTAAAACTACCCACATGCTGTCCTGAAGACCACCCATCAACCCGGACTCTAGAGGAAGCCGTCCAAGCGAATCAAGAACGAGTTCCGGGGGGGCAGCATGAGCCAATGCAAGATGGCGCCACTATAAACACTCGCCTGCGCCAGAACGGGCTGGGCCGACCATCAGGCCCCACCTGGAAGAAACCTTGGGCCGACCATCCCTCGTTTTCGCGGATTTTATATTCACGGTTTCAATGTTCGCGATTTCGTACTTCGCGGACCGTCCTGGCAAGATACAATTAACTAAACAAAAATAAATAGATAAAAAGTGTAACTACTGACCCACAAAGAAGGAAGTGACTGCAGCGGTAGGTTAAACAGTGACCCCTCCCCCTCCCCCCCCCCCCTCTCACACGCACCCTACCATCCTCTAACCCAGTGGTTCCCAACCTTGTTTTCAGGCGACCCCAACCATGCACCTCTAGACATGACCGCGACCCCACTACTATCCATATCAGACCCTATGACATGCCGTTTTTCGCAAATATCTTTATAACGAAGACTCGGATCGGCATGGGGCTTTGGCACAGATTGTTTCACACGCTCCGCTAATTTTTGACGCTAATGTGCAATG